>NW_022589728.1:15499519-15662873 GCF_004348235.1 Phoca vitulina | reverse complement strand
ATATATATATATATATATATATATATATATATATATATATATATATATTTTTCCCCCCCTTTGGGGAATCCAACCTTTTATTGGATGAACTATTGATAACTTCAGCTGTTAACATTTTTTCTCTTAAGACTTAGGATCTGCCCTTTGGTTTGTAATTTCGAAAACATGGTCTTAAATACATACTAACTTATTTTCATTTCATAAAAGCACAATCTTTGTGATAAAATTAGCTCAAAACAGTGCAAAAGTAAAACATTCTGAGCTAAAAACAAAAGAGTCAGCTGAACTAGAATGGAATCTATTAAGAATACTGTATTTTAAAACTACAAAATTATTCCTTTTAGGTTGCTGTTGACATGAAAAACAGGCAAGTGCAAGGGAAGAAAGAACCATTGGAATAAACTGTGGGGGATGAGAGGTAGGCATGTTGAAACTCAGAGGTGTGATGTGGTGAAACATACCGCACTCTGCCTCTGGCCCTTGGTTTCTTCATACACAAAAATGGAATGGCTATAATATCTCATACAGAGGGTTGTTGAAGGGATTAGAAATAAGACACATGAAGTATCTGATAATCAACAAAAAATGGCCTTTTTTATGACTCATATGCCTAATCTCCAGGTTTATAATGAATCTATAAATTGAGAAGGGTCCCAAAGGAGTCTCCAGAGTTAGTGACTAACTTGCTACTTCATGAGTTTAGGAGACAGCTATAGTAGAAACATCACAGACATGGGAGTCTGAAAGGTTTGGTTTTGAATTCTAGGTATGCCACTTGCCAGAAAAGTGACTTTAGGCAAGATATTCATCAGTCTGAACCTGCATTTCCCAATCATGAGTACCACGTGAATAAAACACATGGCAGGTGTTTAATAAGGGGACAATGCCCCCCTCCTTTTCCTAATATGGCCAATCTATTGCAGACATTCCTGTAGAGCCCAGAGTGATCATAACCATGGGAGGGAGCAGGCACTATCCAATTACTTTCATAGATTACAGGGTTTCAGATAGCTAGGCAGGTTGTGAAGTTTTGGCATTGTAACATGCTAACAAAGGCCCTACTACTTGTCAAATGCTTATTGTTATTGTTCTGTGTAGAAGGTTGAGATATTCCCTCCTAGATCTCATTGAACATCTATCCTGAGATAGAGCCCCCCGCCATGCCACTGAGACAATGCTGTTGTCATAAGCTCAATGTCATCACTCCAATCTATGGTTCTGCCAACTGCTATTTATCAAAAAATTATATGGCATCTTCTTCTTTTTTTAATCTTTCCTTTTTCTCAGGAAAGAGAGTAGTGGAAGTTTCTGAAATATGGGCATTACCATAGAAATAGAGACCTGGAATCTGAATGCCTGGCTCTTAGCTCTACTACTTACAAGATGTGTGAATTTGGGCAAGTCACATACCTAATTTTAGTCTTAGTTCCCTTCTGTATAACATGAGCATAATAATAGTAGGTTGATATCCTCAGAGAATTGTTTTGAGAATCAAATGAGATGATAAAGTTGCTGAGAACTGATATGTCCCATATAAATGTGAAGCTTATTATCTTACCAGACCTGACTGAGCCAAAGATAACAACACCTTTGAAATCCCTCCTAAGATGGAGAGAGGCTGGAGTTGGAGTCCAAGCCTGGGGAGCATCGTGCTGAGGCTGGAATTGCAGTAGAGCTCCAAAAAGCAAAAGAGTTTGGCAATTTAGGCTACAGAGAATATATTTTTAAATATATGAGTTTCAAGGTGTAAAGGTCATATAGTTGTAAAGATTTTGTGTAGTATGTTTGTAGCAGTAAAAGTCAGATTAGTGGTTGGTGAAATATCTGTGAACTCCAATGGACTAATAAATGGTAGTTATCTTTTGTTGTGACAGCTGTTAGATGTATAATCAACCCCAAAACTACTCCCCTATACTCCCTACTTCCAAACTAATGGTGAGACTTGCTTCCCTAGATAATTCTAAAGGGCTTTGATTTAAACAAACAAACACACCAACAAACATGTAAACAAATAGGATTAATCATAACCTTGGTTCTAATCATTGGTCCTATACACGGTGTTTTATTTTTAACTAATAATTTAAAAAATTTTAAATTAATACAGTAAACAGAGGAAACTCATCATCCAACATATTGACATGATTTACATGTGTGATCCTCCCTCACCCTATAACTCTGACTCTTCTCTTGGACATAATTACTGTCCTAAATCTTGTGCTTATCATTCATGCTCTTGCCTATTTTAGAATATAATTTTATCTTAAACATCTGTATCCCTAAAAACATGCAATTTTAACTGTTTTTACTTTATAGCAAAGTATTATGCTTATTCTGCATGTAAATTTGTACTTTCATTTTTCATTCAATTATGTATTGCTAAGATTTGTTTGTTACTTTAACTATAGTTTATTTGTCCTGACTTTTGTATACTATCCCATTGTGTGAATCTACTACAGGTCTTTTTTTTTCATACATTTACTTGTAGACAGACTTTTGTGTTGTTCCTACATATCACTCTTCTAGTGTACATTCTTATATGTATCTCTTCATGTACATGTGCAAAAGTAGCATTGCTAGATTTGGGAGGCATGTCTTTGTTTGATATTACAAGACAATGTTTAACTGTTCTCCAAAGTGATTACATCAATTTATACGTATGTAAGCAATGTCAATGTCAATGTTAATATGCTATACCCTGTCAACACCTGGTAATGTTAGATTTCTTAGTTTTTGCCAATTGCTTGGATGTGAAATGATATGTCATTATGGTCTTGATATACTACTGTTCCCTGATAACCAATAAGATTGAACATTTCTTTATTGGCCATATGTGTTTTCTCTTTTGTGAAATGTCTACTCATGTCTTTTGCCCGTTTTTCTATCAGATGTTCTGTTCTTATTGATGTGCAAAGTTTCTTTATATATTCTTGATGCTAATCATTTGTCGATTATACAGGTTGCAGATATCTTCTCTCATTTTGTCACTGTCTTGTCTCTTTCCCTATGATAACTTCGGTTGAACAGAAGATCTTTAACATCTTTTGTATAATTTATTTATATGTGTTTGTCATTATTTGATGTTGTTTTAATGGTGTGCTCTTTATCCTTGTTTTTTTTTTAAGATTTTATTTATTTATTTGACAGAGAGATAGAGAGAGAGCACAAGTAGGCAGAGAGGCAGGCAGAGGGAGAGGGAGAAGCAGGCTCCCTGCTGAGCAGGGAGCCTGACGTAGGGCTTGATTCCAGGACCCTAGGATCATGACCTGAGCCGAAGGCAGACACTTAACCAACTGAGCCACCCAGGCACCCCTTTTATTTTTTGTTTTTAAACTCAGATGTTTTCAGTAGATGCCAGAAAAGCATTTGATAAAGTTCAACATCCATTACTCTTAAAAACAGATTTCCTAGTGATAAAGATATTCAGTCAGTAGTGACTTCATCCCTAATCGTGAAATAGCATTTTCCAAACTATGTTTGAGGAACACAGGAGCCTATTTGATATTGTGCAAAAAAGGAATTTTGGGGCCAAATAACATCTAGAAAATGCCACTCTAAGAGACAGTCCGTTTAAAGTCTGTTGTAAGACAAGCATGTCCTCTCTTATTACTATTAATTATTATTCTAGAAATTTAAGCCAATGATTAGACTAGGGGAAAGAAGTGGGACAGACTCTTAGAAAAGAAGTTGCAAAATTAATGTTTGGGAAGGATACAATGGTTTCTTAGGTTTTCAAAGTAGACAAACTAAAAAATAATTAGAAATAGTTAAGACAGTATGATGGCCACTTGCAAAATAAATATGCAAACATCATCACTTTCCTATGTATCACAGGGTAACCAGTTGCTGTAATTTATGTTAAGAAATGTAGCCAGAGGAGGGATATGTCTACCACCTGTTTGCTTGAGTGAAAATGAACCAGTGGCCTTATTTTCTAGGTTAGAAAAAAGAGTGACACCCAGGCAGTCTCTGGCGGTGGCCAGCGTCTACTCTGTCTTCCTGGAGTCAAGAATCCCAAGAAATGTAGGAACAGTGGTATAAGTGGTAGAATGCAGAACATTCTGGATCTCTCCTGGGGTCACGTAGAAGCTATCTCTTGAGGCTAAGTCTTCCATTTAGTGTTGCAGGTGTGAATGTGTGATTTGGAGTCAGGAGACTTGGATTCTGATTCTGGTTGTACTGCTTGCAGGCTACGGGGCTTAAGATGAGTTATTTGACCTCCCTGAGGTAGAATTTCTTCATCTGCGAAAGGGAGAAATAACCCATCCTCATAGGGTTATTCTGAGGTGTCTCTGAGGATATTTGGAACATACTTGTACATCATAAGTTGTTATTACAAAGACTGGAAGTCCATTATTTTAAACTTAGCACCAATCACAGACCATGAATGCAATTTCTTGAAGAGAGATGGACCTTCCTCTAGTCTCTGAGATGGGGGCTCCCATCCCTGGGATCCCCAAGGCTGCCATGTTGAGTGGGAACGAGGATGGTGTTTCCACAAACCCTGGGTGACAAGAGCCTGGTTGTTGGACGTTAACTCCAGTGTTCTGGAGGCTGGCATTCTGAGATCAGGGAGCCAGTATGGTTGAATTCTGGCGAGAGCTCTTTTCCTGGCTTGGGAGAACTGCCTTATCATAGTGTCCTCAGATGGAGGAGAGTGTCTTTTAATTTATGTTTTCTGACTGTTTATTGCTGGTATCTGGAATGCAGTTGACTTCTATATATTGATCTTATATCCAGCCATCCTGTTAAACTATTCCATATTTTAAATAATCAATTTGTACAGAAGAGTTTGGCGATTTTCTTATAGATAATCCTGTCATATAAATCATAAAATCCTGTCATATGAATTCATGTCTTATGCCTTTACTTTCTTACTGTTTTCTTATGGTACTGGCTAAGACCTTCAGTACAGTATTGGGTAGAAGTGGATATGGAGGGTATTTTTGTCTTTTCTCTGATATTAACATACATTCTTTAAATTTTTCCTTCTTTAGAATGATGTTTATTGTAGGTTTTTTATTGATACCCTTATCAGGCTAAAGCTATCTTTCTGTTCTTACTTTACTCAGATTTTTTTTGTATTACTATGTTATCTTGATTTTATCAAATGCTTACTTTGCACTGATTATGATAATCACGTTTTTTTCCTTTAATCTGTTAATGTGGTGAATTACATTTATAGATTTTTATTTATTTTATTTTATTTTTAAAGATTTTATTTATTTATTTGACAGAGAAAGACACAGCGAGAGAGGGAACACAAGCAGGGGGAGTGGGAGAGAGAGAAGCAGGCTTTCCCGCTGAGCAAGGAGCCCGATGCGGGGCTCGATCCCAGGACCCTGGGATCATGACCTGAGCCGAAGGCAGAGGCTTACCGACTGAGCCACCCAGGTGCCCCCATTTATAGATTTTTAAAGATCCAATCATCTTTGGACTCGTGGGATTCACTCAACTTGGTCATGGTATATTATCTTTTTATATACTTTGTTTTAGTTTGCTAATATTTTAGTTAGGATTTCTTTTTTTTTTTTTAAAGATTATTTATTTATCTGGGGGAGAGAGAGAAAGAGAGAGAGAGAGAGCACACACTTATGGGGAGAGAGAGAGGGAGAGGGACAAGCGGACTCCTCACTGAGTGGGGAGGCCAACGTGGAGCTCAACGCGGAGCTCAATCCCAGGACTCTGAGATCATGACCTGAGCTGAAGTCGGATGCTTTTTTTCTTTTTTTTTTTTTAAAGATTTTATTTATTTATTTGACAGAGACACAGTGAGAAAGGGAACACAAGCAGGGGGAGCGGGAGAGGGAGAAGCAGGCTTCCCGCTGAGCAGGGAGCCCGATGCGGGGCTCAATCCCAGGACCCTGGGACCATGACCTGAGCCAAAGGCAGACGCTTAACCAACTGAGCCACCCGGGTGCCCCTTAGTTAGGATTTCTACATATATTCATGAATGAATGAGACTGTAATTTAAAAAATTTTTTCCTAGTTTGGAACCAGTATTTATCATTTTTATAAAATGAGTTGGGAAGAATTTTCTCTTTTTCCATTTTCTGGAAGTCTGTGTACAGTTTGGATGATTTTTTTTTTTCTTTCAAATATTGGCAAAACTACCTATCAAACCATTTGGACCTGGTGTAGAGCTTCTGATTTTATAGTCAACCCTATAGATTATTATTATTTTACATTTTTTCCCAATTGTAAATATAGTATATCTTCTTTGTGGAGAATAAGGAGAAGCATTAAAAACCCAAACAATCACTCATAAATTGCCCATTAAGAAAAAAAAAAAAGAAATAACTAACATCAACATTTTATTGAAGAATGAGATAGAGGAGTTAGATCCACCAGCCTCCTAAATGGTCAGTTTCTCAGTCAGGTCTCCCTTAAGCACCCATTTTCTGTTGTACCTCCCAAACTTTGTTCCCTGTTACTCTATTTTTTTTCCCCACAGTATTTATCATATTCTAACATATTATATAATTTAATTTTTTATTATGTTTCTTGTTTGACTTCTCCCAACAGAATGTGAACTCCTAGAGGTTAGAGATTCTTATGCTTTATGTTTTGTTCACTGTTACATTGCTAGCATCTAGAACAGTGCCTCATACAAAACAGACACTCATAATATTTGTTTAATATAATTTTTATACAGAATTCTTTCTGTATCTTTATATACTAGAGTATCTGCCTTTTGTTTGTTTGTTTTGGTTTAACACTGTTTTAGAAATATTTTCCTGTATCACTAATATTTCTCCCTAAAGTCATGCACAATGTACTACACTGCAACTATATATCTTGAATTTCTTTACACATCAGTATATCTATAATCAGTATATAGATGTATCTCACATCGGTATCTCTTTCTTTATCTATATATACCTCTTGGTCCAAGCAAGTCACACTTTGATATATTACAACTATAGATTAAAAATGCTAGGCACATATTTAAAAGTCATATATATATATATACACACAGCCTCTTGGCTGGACCAAGAGGTATTTGTGTCTTATGCTCACTATTTAATTTTCTGACTTGCTGAATAGCTAAAAGAGCCTGAAGAAACTGCTTTTAATGATTCCCTTGTCTCAGCTACATCAGTCCTTTAACTAGTGGAGGTTTTACCTCCCAAGGTATAAAGTGGCACCTGCTTAGTCCCCTCTTGTTGCCATTTGCTTCCTGAGAGATATGTGGAATACATGGGTATAAATGGAGAGGTACTGATGATGGTCAGGGAATGGGTCAAGCAACACTTTGGCTGCTGCAAAAGATGACAGACATGCAGTTGAGGTCCACCTGCACCATTGTTCAGCTTTGCAACCAGGGAAAAGGCAGTGAGGCATGAGGGAGACACCTTCCTCAGCTCTTTCACAGTGGCCCAGCATGGTTTGGCATGTGCTTGTGCTTTTTAGTCCAGTCTCGTTGGCCTCCATATTAATGGTCAGGCCATTGGTCCAAGTTTTCAGAGTTGTTGTAAATTTTATCTGTTCACTGCATCCAAAGAGTCTTTCTAAAATGCAAATCTGATTATGTTACTCACTTGCGTTGATTTTAAAGATAGCCCATTGCTCTCAGGATAAAAAAAAAAAAAAATCAATATCCCTTTACAAGGCCTAAAAGGCACTGTATTACTTGTTTCCTTTATGCCTAGTCAGCCTATTTCCCTTCATATCCACCACACATTCTACAATCCAAACACACTGAATTTCTTTGTTAAAAAAAGTCTCCTCCATCTCTTGGAACATGCTGACTCCTCTTTCCCTTTCCTTACCATCTTTGCTCTTTCTTGCTCCTTGTTTCCCCAAATAATTTTTACTCAATTTTTGGATTTCCTTTTATATTGGAATCTCTCCAGGAAGTCTCCCATACTAGTGTTAGTCTGGGAGACATGTCGTTCCTGTTCTACCCATATTGCAAAATTTGTCTATGTTTGTCTCAAGGGGCTTATATTTCCCACTACAAGATAAGATCCTTAAAGTTAAAGACCTTATATATCTTGCTCTCCATGACATCCCCAATGTCCAGTATAGTGCCTATCATTTTATAGTTGTAGAATGAACACTTGGTGACTGAAAAAATGATATATTTTTTTCTTTTTTTGTGTCCTCAGACATTTCAAGTATTTGTCATTTTATTAAAAAGATTTTATTTATTTGAGAGAGAGAGCATGAGCAGGGATGGGGGATGGGCAGAGGGAGGGGGAGAGGGACAAATAGACTCCCTGCTCAGTGGGGAGCCCGACCCAGGGCTCAATCCCAGGATCCTGAGGATCATGATCTGAACTGAAGTTAGACGTTTAACCAATTGAGCCACCCAGGCACCCCCAGCATTTGTCATTTTAAACCATCAGAATCATAAATACTGGAGGGAGTGCATAGCGCAGTGGTAAAGAGTTCAGACTGAGCCTACTAGCCAGTGTTTGAAAGCCGGCTCCAATATTTTCTAGCTGTATGACTTCAAGCAAGTTATGTAACTTCTCTCCCTCAGTTTCCACATCTGTTAAATGGAGATAATAATAGTACATACCTCACAAGGTTGTTATGAGGATTAAACAAATTAACCTTTGTAAAGCTTTTAGAATTTACATGGCACGTAGTAAACATATATTTTGAGTATTTAAATAAACAAATAATTCCTCCAGTAGCCTTTTGAATTGAGAGTTATAAAATACTTAAAACATATTTTCAACTGACTTTCAGGTCCATTAGCATACCTCAAAGTGTGTCTGCCTAAACTAACATTATATATATATCTGTATATTGGTGTTTTATTGCATTGGCAATAAGGAACGAGTGGCTCACAGCACTATCTTTATTCATTATAATCAACTGTAATATTTTTGGAACATCCTTATGTTCTTCAAAAACTTACTTCATGAACTAACCCTCTTTAATATTTGCCAGGCACCATAATGTGAAGATAGTGGTTGTGGTCCTTTGATTTTTCTTAGCACTTCCTTCACTGCAAAATTATGGCTGTTGCCTTAGATTATATCCTAATATTATGATTTTGGATGATTCTTAATAGTAACCTAGTCAGGTGTAGTTACTTGCAGAGAACTTTGGCAGCAACTTTGCCTGAGTATGAATTGCCACAGTGGCTCCCTCTATTACATGTGCTCATACCCCACCGGTTTCCACTGCAGCATGGGCAAAAGCAGAGAGATGAAGTACTGCTGGCATCATCAGAATTGTAGGCGTTCTCTACATTCCCTGCATCCTTAAGTACTGAAGTTCTCTAGAGTATATGAGGCCCTAGCACTACTCTGAAACCATAAATTTAAACTACGATATGTTAGGAGACTAAGGAAGAACAGAGAAAATATTCCATAGAAATACGTAAGTTTGGGATAACAAACAAAGAACAGGTAAGTTTTAGAATCATGTTGAATGGTATTTGTGAATATCTCAATAAATCTTATTTCAATTAATTAGCAATGCTGGGGAAAGATGTAAACTGGACATTGTAAATGCATTTTAAGAACTCATTAAATTTGTTCATCAATACATATTGAATAATTACTATCAGGTTCAGTCGTGAAGTGTTCTAGGACTTCATAACAAAGTGTCAGTAGTTTGGAGGAGGATCTTAGTTGGGATTTATGTTGACTCACTCATGAAGGTGTGGTTTAAGTAGGGTTTTGGGAGAAATCAATTCAAATGCAGAATTTAGCTCTAGTGAGGGGAAATGGGAAGTCCAAGGCACAGAAGGCAAAAGGGTTAGTAGGTTCAGGTGTGATTTGACAGCTCTCTACCAAATTAGCTTCTTCATGAAGCAGGACATAGTGTCTGAGGTGGAGCCTATTCCAGAGTAAGGCAAGACAGATGTCCATATTATGAGACCTCTTTCAGGCCATCCTAGTCTTCGATGGGAATATGTAGATTTGGGGGGGAAAAAAACTTGCCATGGTGGGTCTTATGTTTTCCGATGTCTGTACTGGACCCTCAAGATACCATGTCAGACAGATGACCTTTCCCACAATGTTCCCAAGATGTATATTCTGTCGATCACCAAAGTATTTAACAGTGGTTATATGCATGCATTCCAGAGTCAGACAGCTTTGCTTCTAACACAGACTTCAAGCAAGTTATGTGACTATAAATGGAAATAAAAATAGTACCTGCCTATTGGGCTGTTATGAGGATTAAATTAAATTGTACAGTGTTTGGTGTGGAATATGTAGTCAATAGTCATTAATCATTATCATTTTTATATAATATGATAACAGTGATATGTTGCTGAAAATGTGTGGGCTTTAGCATGCCCGAATATGAGGTGACTGCATCTGAACCTTCATTATGCCACTTATTTGTTGAACTTCCCTTTCTCATCTATAAAGTAGGGGTAAAAATATTATGTTGTAGTGTTGTAAGCAAAAATGAGATAATGCATATAAAGCACCTGGCTCATACCAAACTGTTATTGTTGCTTTTGGTTCAATTTTCCAAAGACAATAGAACCAGCTGTGAGCATCCAGTACAGATATTAGGGACAAATTGTATCTATGGCTTTATTCCTTTCTGGGATGAGACCTTACTATGTGGCACTGATGAGAATGACTCTGATTTATGGCTTTCCGCATTGCAAGGCTCACAGCCAATAGGTTACTCTGAGTAATAAAAGTGGCAGAGGAATTCAAAGTGGGATTGAAGGAAAGAGAACATTTATACAATTTGTTACTTTCTATATGAGTCTCTGGGCAGTAATCTCAGCTCTAAGTCTCTATTCTAGGATCTGGTATGACAGTATACTTGCCTCAGAAAGATGTTTAGTATATCTGGAATGGAAGAACTTACTTCTATGATTAATTTCTCTCTCTCTCTCTCTGTGTATACACACACACACACACACACACACACACATATATGTATTGATTTTACTGGTGGGTAGGTATGAGACATAATCTCTGATGAGTCTCAACCACCAATTCTAGAGACCCAGAATAGGGTTTCCAGAAACTGTCACTATAAGGTGTGAGATCAGAACTGGATCTGGGATTTCCATTTCAAGGTACTAGAGAAAGCCTGGGGGAATTATCCATATCCTCTAGGATATCTAAGAAAATCATTGGAATACCCATTTCAGTTTAGTTGACTTTAGTTGAAAATGGGAGGCCCCATATCAATTTAACATCCTTAGGGTTCTCTTTCTTCATCTCCTCTTCTGTTTGGCAAAAGGATTTCCAGACTATTTTCAGGCAACTTCTACAATAAGTTTATATATTTTATATAATATGTGATTTATTATATATAGTATATAATTAGCCTGATCTACTACTTAAGGGCCAATATATGTAACCTACAATGAAAACTGAAAGATGAAAAAAAAAACTTTTTTTTGAGGGGCTAAAGAAACTCAATTACATGTCTAGG
The DNA here is from genome assembly GCF_004348235.1 of Phoca vitulina. Lineage (NCBI taxonomy): Eukaryota > Metazoa > Chordata > Mammalia > Carnivora > Phocidae > Phoca > Phoca vitulina. Next base: position 15,651,503 of record NW_022589728.1, on the reverse strand, counting down.
CATAGAATAAAAAGTACATGGAGACAGAATGAAAATACAATAAAGAGAAGATGGCAGATGGAAAAAGTCTCAGAGAAGGAGAGATGGGCTAACATAGAGGGCACTGGGGTGGAAGAGTAAACATGTTTCTTTGGGATAGGGGTTAGGTAGAGTGGATGATGAGGTTGTAGAGAACCTTTAATTGGATAGTATCCACCTTTTCAGTAAAGTGACAATGTCACCATCTCAGGGATGGAGTCTTGAAATGATTGGAAAGGGCTTAATACAGTTGCAATGTAATAGAATATAGGGAGACAAAAAGTAAAATGATTTCTGAACAGATGTGTGGTTGATGGTAGATACCATAATTTGTTGTGAGTCCAATTGGCATGATTTTGTGGCTTTCTCTGGTGATGCTAAATAGCCTGGAGGTATAAACAGAAAATGATGGAATTGAATGCCATGTCGACCACAGTATCAGTATCTTAAGTTAGGGCTATTTTTCCCCAAGGAAAGAAGTTTTCCTTCTTTGCTTAATGTGATGTAGTTTTGTTTCCTACCAACTCCTCAGCATTATTTTTTGGGGTACAAACCATGATGAAGTACAACAATAGGTCCAAAGAACAATATTCTTTTGTAAAGAATTTTTAATGTAAAATTTTTCATAAAAATAAATTTACTAATCATACTTTGTTAATGGCTAGCTAGTATATGGAACATCCCTATTCACTTTTTACTTTACTCTTGTCTTTTCAGATAGCCTTTCCCATATAATACTGCCATATAAATACTGCCATATGTCATTTAAAATTTTTCTTCATCCTTAGGAGACTAATTTTGAACAACATCTATCCCTTGGACAACATTATATTATATATTGGGTTCTGCTAACCATGTTTTAGAACTTTCGAGTCTATCAAATGATATGTTCAATTCTTGGTATCATGCTTAGTTATAATAGGTAAATCTCTTTCTTATTTCCTTTTTTTAATAAAGTTTTATTTTAGAGAGAGAGAGAGTTGGGGGAGGGGCAGAGGGAGAGAATCTTCAAGCAGACTCCCTGGTGAGTGCAGAGCCTGACATGGGGCTTGATCTCATGACCCATGAGATCATGACCTGAGCCGAAACCAAGAGTCGAACACTCAACCAACTGAGCCACCCAGGTGCCCCTCTTTCTTATTTCTAACAGTGATATACCCAAAGATCTTGGGTTCATTCATCATCTTTTTGTACTTGAGCAGACCAAAGATAGTATTAGTATGAGCTTGGCAGTTTTCCCAGCAAGAGTTGGAGTAGGTATTGACCTTTCCAATATTTTGAGTTCTATTGACTTTTCTTCATTACTTTATAAAGGTTCAACAAGTTATCTGCTTGGGTGCAATGTCATCACTCATGCTAAACCAATTGCCAGCTGAGAGAAGCAGATTCCTCCATTAAAATATGTGGGCTTAGGGGTGGTTAGGGCTTTGAAGCTATTTTGCATGATACTATAATGGTGGATACATGTCATTATATATTTGTCAAAACTCATGATATGCACAATAAGAAGAGTGAACCTTAATTGTGAACCTTAATTTAAACTGTGGACTTTAGTTAATGATAATGTAACAATATTGGCTCTTCACTTGTAACAAATGTACCACACTAATGGAAAGTGTTAATAATAGGGAAAGTGTGTGTGTGGACGTGGGAGGGGTGAGAGGGGTGAGAGGATATACAGGAACTCGGTACTTTCTGCTCAGTTTTTCTGTAATCATAAAACTGCACTAAAAAAATAATGCCTATGGGGCGCCTGGGTAGCTCAGTTGGTTCAGCGTCTGCCTTTGGCTCAGGTCATGATCCCAAGGTCCTGGGATTGAGTTCCACTTTGGGCTCCCTGCTCAGTGGGGAGTCTGTTTCTCCCCCTCGCTCTGCCCCTCCCCCCCCACTTGTGCGCTCTCTCTCTCTCTGAAATAAATAAATAAAATCTTAAAAAAAGTAATGCCTAGAAATTAAAACATTATGTAGGCTTCCAAAGAGGAGATGAAGATTCATACCTAAAAGAAACAATTGACCTAAAGAATGCTATGTCAAAGAACAGAATGCTATGTAAAGGAACAGAATGTGTCAATTTAAAGGTTCATAGGTTACAAGGAAAGCTTTCTGCTTACCTGGTTACACATGCATTTCGAACAACATAGTAATGTTGACTTAATTACACATATAAAAGTAAATTCCTATATATATATGAACTACTAGTAACTGTATACTCATAGGCATAAATGAACATGAGAACTGCTACACTGGACCTGAGTTATGCTCACCAGTTATGTTTCATGGGAAGATGTGGCTGCCTTAACTTGTGAGATACAAAATTCCTCCAAAGTTTTCATTTTACCCCTAACCTGATATGTAATTATCTACTATCTTATCATAGATCTTCTTGAGCCTATTTATATTTGATTCATTTACAAATAGATAACAAGTTCCAAATACTTAGAGTTACCAGTAGTAGGTTTAGGACTTAAAATTATCCCTTAAAATTTTCCCAGGGATAATCCATTATTCTAGTGTTGTGGCAAATGAGCTTGTTCTCATTTTACTCTAATCCTCCCTAATTTTAAAAGTTTTAAAGGACATCTCTCAATTCATATTTTTCCCATGATCACAACATTATAAGTTATTTTCTTATCTATTAAAAAAAGAACTTTGACATCACGTGTTATTCCAAGGAAGAATATGAGGCTACCTAAATTATTTGAGTTCAGGAATTCCAATAGTTTACTTCCCTTTAGTACCTTGCCAATTAATTGGTTATTGCCCGAGATTTCACTGTGTTAAAAAAGAGACAGCAGACCCAAAATAGTCTCACTTGTGCTAAGCCCACATCACCAAACCGAGACTTAATACCTTATCTAGTTGCAGTTTCAGCCTCTCTGGGAATACGTAGTCTTAACCAGCCAGACTGAAATTACCTGGTCAACAGATAGTGAGATAGTCTGCCTGATAGAACCCTGTCATTCTTCAAAGGAAGGTGACCTTTCCTGAAACAATCCACTCTTTGCTGCTAACTTCCTTGTCCCACCTTCCATAAACGTCTTCCCTTTGGTACAGCTCTTCAGAGTTCCTTTCTACTTACTGGATGGGATGCTGCCAATTCATGAGTTATTGAATAAAGCCCATTAGATTTTTAAATTTACTCAGTTAAAGTTTGTTTTTTTAACAGATTTGTTGGCAGTGTCACAATCGGAAGGAAAACTTCTTTTTTTTTTTTTTTTTAAAGATTTTATTTATTTGACAGAGAGAGACACAGCGAGAGAAGGAACACAAGCAGGGGGAGTGGGAGAGGGAGAAGCAGGCTTCCCGCCGAGCAGGGAGCCCGATGCGGGGCTCGATCCCAGGACCCTGGGATCATGACCTGAGCCGAAGGCAGACGCTTAACGACTGAGCCACCCAGGTGCCCCGGAAGGAAAACTTCTGATGGCTTTGGGGTCAACAAGAAACAGAGACATGGTACTTGTGAATCCTTTGAGTTGTCTTCCTTGCTGTTTCTGATGGCCATGGGTAAGTTCCATTTAGTTCTGAGCTCTGCTCTTTTTGAATTGAGCTCCTGATCTAATTGGCTTTCCACAGTTCCATGTTGGGAACTGTGGTAGTTTAGACTGCAATTCCCTGTTTGATTGGGAAACCCCAACCCTTGGTTCAGTCCCCACATTCCATGTTGGGAACTGCTGGTGGGATAGTACACAGTTTCCCATTTGTTTGGAACTGCTGGTGGTTTAGCCCACAGTTCCCCGTTTGTTGGGTCTGCTGTCAGTCCTTTCCATAGTCCCAGGGTCCATGTTGGGAATTGGTGGTGGTGCACACAGGGTCTTTGCTTGGCCAGCCTGCACTAGCATCTCTTGGTTACTGCTGGTGTGTTAAGGTGCCCTTGTTTTGTGTGGATAAAGTTATTGTTAATGGAATTCTCTGAGGCCAAAAGTTGCAAAATTGGTGGGCATGGGTCAGAACTTAAAAGCAGTTAGAGTGCTCTCCACCTAACTCTGAAATTCCCATGTTAAGATAAGTTGGTCTTGAAACAGGTTAGATTGACACTGCCAACCTCAAGAAAATTTCTGTGCAGTGAGGTACATTGTGAAACACCACAGTCTCCAACTCAGCAGCACATCCCTCTTAGATATTAGTTTGGCTCTGAGGTACCCAAAGGCTTAGCTAAAAAAGGATGAGATCCTTAAATTCCAGAGTTGAGTGGGCCACCTTCCAGCACACCCGCTTATTTTACGTCTAAGATCTGTGGTCCCAGAAGCTATAAATAGCTACAAAAATGGCAAAATCTAAATAAAATCAGCATAGAATTACAATGGCCATTATGGGAAAAATTCTAATTAGACAAGATTGTTCATTTAAGAAGTGTACTTGAAAGCAAGGGTTCCTGAGTTAGACAAGGATACCTATTTTAATTTCATGAAAATTAGTTATTTATTTGCATAAGTTCAGTAAGAATCTATTCTCCTTGTAATGGGACACAGCTGGAAACATTGGCTATGTAGTACCATGGCTTTGACGGGAATGTCATATTTGAGAGAGATGTATATTGACTCACATATGACCAGACAGCTTTAAGGAAATGCTTGGAAAAATTGGCCTGGGTCTTGGTACCCAACAGTCTTACCAGGTGAGTAAGGAAGGTCAGGAACCTCAGGATATTTGGGGGGACTACAAGAAGAGAGGAATTCACCCTAACTATAGGTAATGCAGTGAAATCTGATGATGAGTCCCTGGCTTGGCCTCTTGGCCTCAGAAACTTTTAAGAGTTCAATCTGAGATTCCTTATGAAAAGTTCCAGCAAAATAGTCTTTAAAAAGAACTTACATGGTCAATCACAATTTTGGCCACACTTATGTAAATAATCAGGCCAAGTTTAATACAAACAATTTAGTTTTAGTGTGATTATCTTGGTAAAAATTGGGGGTGATTGTAGAGAGAAAAATTATGTTTGCACTTTTGTAGACATTAGATTCTAGTCCTGTTAAATGCTTTTGAAGGTTTTTCATCTACCTATAGAGTGGACTGGATTCTGAATTCTTCTTGTTTTCTCAAATATCTGGCTACGTCTCTCCAAACTTTTAAAATTGTCTCCTACCCTTCTGTTTTGGAATCGTTAAGAGCACAGATTGCCTTTGAATCTCCTTGAAAGGAACTATACCAAGTCCTCACTGGTCCTCACTACCCAGATGGCCACAAACTTCAGGGGCTTGAATGTTGGGACCACATCTCCCAATTATAAAGGGAGTACAGTTGTAGTCCTCAGAATCAAATTGATAAAGAAGAGAAGTAGCTGACATCCATGTAGAGTGCTTCCTCCCTAGATGTCAGATCAAGAACACTTTTTTCATTCTTCCTTCTCTCTCTGACCAATACTTTTCCTCATTCTTATACCATGAAAGTCTTTATGATTCTTTTGTCCATTTTTGCTTTTCTCTGGCCTAGAAAGATAATGATATCTCAAGCCATTGCCAAGGGGGGGTAACCTTTCAGACTGCTGGATTTGCCATCAAAAACTGATCTGTCCACAATGCTAGAACCCATTCACAGTGCCACCTTAGCAGGCGTGGTTGTGCTCCAACAGAATATGTGTCTATTGTGGTGGTTATCATTCTTCTTGGGCCAATGAATGCCTAGATGGCTGGTGTAAAACTAGAGAATGCCTCTTAGGTTATCTAACTGTGTGCCTAACTGTTCACAAACTGAGACACCTCATTTGTCAACTCCCTTGAATTTACGTCATTGAGTTGGAAAGGACCCATCAGGAGGCATTTATGATTCAGAATTCACTTCCTTTGGCAGGACCCTACTTCCCTGCTTAGGGATGAGTACAAATGAGACTATGATCAGGAATCTCTCCTTAACTCTAGAAAATATTGCAGAATCCTCGGCAAAAGCAGTAGCTGCCCAAAAAGATCCTTAGACTTTCCAGCCAAGGTTGTTCTAGCTAATAGGATAGCCCTTGATTATCTTTTAGCTGAACAAGGAGGTGTCTGTGCTGTGACCAACACCACTTATTGTATCTGAATTAGTATTTCTGGACAAGTGAAAACTCAGCTACATAAGATTACTGAACAATCCACTTGGCTTAAGGAAGTGACTCCTTCAATGTGGTTTTTCTTTGACTTATTTGATTTTGCTTGATTTGGATCTTGGGGACCATGGCTCTGAAGTGTACTCCAGACATCGGGAATTATCCTGCATACAATAATCATAGTAATCTCCCCAGGGCACTATATTTTCTTGAAAGTTTTAAATATATGTTTGAGCCACTAACCACCAAGCAAATGATCTCCTTTAAACTGGAACATCAAAAAAGGAATGGAGGAAATGACTGACAAAAAAAAAAAAAATGTGAACCTGAATTCATGACACAGAGATTCAACAACAACAAAATGTTATCTGTGAATACCACACAGAGGATCAGACAAAAATTTTGAGAACTTCAGAGCAGTAGCAGGGAATGATACTCATGCCTTCAACTTCAATCACATCTCTCGGTTTAGCGGAGTCTGATCAAAAAGGGGATATTGTTTATTTATTTTATTTTTTTTTTAAAGATTTTATTTATTTATTTGAGAGAGAATGAGAGAGAGAGCATGAGAGGGGTAAGGGTCAGAGGTAGAAGCAGACTCCCCACCGAGCAGGGAGCCCGATGTGGGACTTGATCCTGGGACTCCAGGATCATGACCTGAGCCGAAGGCAATCGCTTAACCAACTGAGCCACCTAGGTGCCCATAAAAGGGGATATTGTTTAAAAAGAGACAACAGGCCCAAAATGGAGTTACTTGTGCTAAGCCCACAGTCACCAAACCAGGACTTAATACCTAACTTAAATAAAATTTCCGCCTCTCCGGGAATGTAATCTTAACCATTCAGACTGGAATTTCCTGGTCAGCACTGGTGAGGTAATCTGCGTGATAGACTCCTGCTGTCCCTCAAAGGAAGGTGACCTTGCCTGCAACAATCCACTTTTGCTGCTGACTTTCTTGTTAGCCTCCTTCCTGCTTATAAAAGTCTTCCATTTAGTATAGCTCCTCAGAGCTTCTTTCTATTTATTGGGTAGATTCATGGAATGTTGAATAAAGCCAATTAAGTCTTTAAATTTACTCAGTTGAACTTTGTTTTTTTAACTGTTAAATACTTACTCCTTTGACATGATTGTTTGACCACTGTTAAAATTTTACTACTCTGGATAAAAGAGAGTGAGAATAGAGAAAAAAATGTCCTCAAACTTTGCATCTGTGCCTAGAAAAGCTAGACATTCATCAGCGGTTTCCATCAGTGGATAATCAAGGGCATGACATGGTGGTCTATTCCACGGAACAACAGAAATGTTGGCTTTAACAAACAGCATGTTAGGCCAGTGCTCAGCAGTTAGGCTGCAGTGACTCCGGATACCCTTGTTGGTTTGTAACAGTTTGGTACAGGGACTAACTTGGAAAGGATTGAAGTTGGAATATTTCTTCTAAAATGATACCCTCTGGGAGGTAGTCTATTAAAATGCAAAGAACATGAACAGGAGAGGAAATAGATTTGAATTCAAATTCTAGACCTACCAATAAGATCTGTGTGACTTTAGGTAAAATTTTTTTTAAAGATCTTATTTATTTGAGAGAGAGAGAGCGTGAGCGTGCAAGAGAGAGAGAGAGAGAGTACAAATGGGGGGGAGGGCAGAGGAAGAGAGACAAGTAGACTCCCTGCTCAGCAGGGAGCCTGATGGGGGGGCTCCATCTCAGGACTCTGGGATCATGACCTGAGCAAAAGGCAGATGCTTAACCAACTGAGCCACCCAGGCACCCCTTTAAGCAAATTTCTTATTTTCTCTTTTGCTTCAACCTATTCCTCCAGAAAACAGGGAGAAATAAACTCACAGGATTGTTTCAAATAATGAGGCAATAAAAGTAAAGTACAAGTTAAGTGTCTGGTACATCGTTGGCACCTAATACAGGGTAACTATTACTGTGGCCTCAAATGAAGTTTACCTGCCACTTTCAGGTGCTTTTAAGATCTTATAATTTATCTTCACTATTAGGAAAAGCTAAGTTTCCTCAACTAACAGAGACTTCCCTATACACTCCTCATTTCCAATCATTTGGAATCTTGGAATAATAAAACCAGAAAGAACTTGAAGAGAACCTATTTCCAAAGCTTTATAATGCACACTAAAAAATCTGACACCAAGGGGTTTGATATGACTAGCTGAGGAATCTACTCACCACTGATCCACATAGTAAGACTAAGTGTAATATTGCTGTTACTTTCATAAAGAAATGGCATGCATGGTAATGTAGCAAACGTAAAAGGTACATAGTTTTTTTCCATATTGCTCTTGCAAAAATAAAATTTTCTTTCTAGTTGTTGTCCATATAGCATAAATTATACAGAATTATAATAATAGTATAGGTATTATTCTGAATCTTGCTCTTTATGCTTAATCACATGCCTATCATTTTTTTCAGTATTGTTATATAGTTTCTTAAATTATACTTTCTAATGGCTGTTTAATATTTAACTCAATGGAAGTATTATCTGAAAACACTTGCCTGTAATTGGAAATTTTATGTTGTTACTGATATAGCAATGAATGCCTATGCAAACAGGTTTTTCTTTGTCATTTCATTAGATACATCCTGAAATTTCCAATTCTTAGGTCAAAGAATAAGGAAATTTAATGGATTTTAATATGTACTGCCAAATAACTGCCAAAAATATTATGCTAATTTATAATACCAACAACAATGTACTTTAGATTCACTATAGCCACAGCAATACTGAGTATTGTTTTAAAAATATTTGCTAATTTGATAGGTGTGAAATGGTATCTCATTGTTTTAATGTAAATTTATTTAATAATTAGTGTGGTTGAACATTTTTTTCTATGTGTTTGCTTGCATGTTAGGTTTTTTCCTTGTGTCCATTGACTGTTCCTAGACTTTGTCTGTTTATCTATAAAGATTAAAACAGTCACTTTCTAAGAAATGTTTCCTTTAGTGGTTTAAATTATTTTTAAATTTCTACTTTGAAAGGAAATTCACATTTCTGATAAGGAATTCACTGTAAATTTCCAAGACTATCATAATCATCTGTCACTGTTGTCAAATCAAGTTATATAAAAAGAGATACTAGAAAATCCCTTTGCATATCAAAAGTATGCATATGCACTATATTTACTTCAGGTCCCAAGTATGTGATATGCAGAGTCAAGTGGGGTAAAATGACTTTACAGTTGATATTGCAGTCTTTAGCATTCTGTTGTCATATTATGAAAGACAATAATACAAAAAAAGAAAAAGACTATCACAGATTTTATAAAACACTTAAGAAGTAATTTGTGAAGTGGATATTCAAGGAATAGCCAGGCTATTATTTACATATTTATATTCAAGGGGCAGGGTATTATTTATAAAACAGTATTGTTAAATTTTTTAAAGAATGAAGATCTATCTCTCCTTTCTTGGTTGCACTCCTAACTTTATAAGTTTGTTGTCTGAATGAATTCTTTTTATTCTGATATTGGGCAGTTGAGCAGTAGTAGATTTAAAGGAAAGTAATAGTAGATTCAACCTACCAGTATATGACAAGATTATATCTAAGTTGGGTTTCTGAAGTGCCTTTAGAAACATAAAGTTAAAAAAAAAAAATCACTGGCTTGTAAGGTACAGTTACTGACCATCTGGTCCAATTCATGTATTTTTTCTACTACATCTGCTAAAAGTAGTTTTTGAATCTATGTTTGAACATTATAATGACATGGAATGTACTCTTTTCAGAGGCAGCCCAATACAACTCTGAAGGTCAGAAAATTCTTTCCTATGTAGAACTAAAAGCTGTTTTTTGTATCTCTTTGTCGTTAGTCTTGGTTTTACACTGGAGATTTGTGGAACAAGTTTAATCTCTTGCTCGCATGACAGACTTTCAGATATTTGAAGTCAGCTCATGAACAAAAAACTATAATGCAAAGCACAGAAGAAATCCCATAATTGTGGTATAGAGATATACTTCTTGAGGGCCTTCAAAGTGGGTAGAGATCAAATCAGTTTAGGGAATCAAGAGTATGTGACAATTAAGATAGACAGAGGTGAGTGGATAAAATCTTAACAGGGGGATTAAGAGAGGTGTATTTTCCAAGTGGAATGGACTGCAGAAGCAGAGACATGAAATAAAAGAATATGTCTTAGAAACAGTTCAGTTTGGCTGGTACATAGAAGAAATGTAAACTCTTAGAAGGAAGATGGGAAAGGTATCATGAAAAGTCTTACATACAAGCAATTATTGAAGGTTTTAGAAATAGGAGGTATCATGTTTGGATCAGAGCTTTGGGAAAGTTAATTGACCATAGAACTAACAGGACTAATGGAAATGTAGAAAAATAAGAGAAAGGACTACTCTCTTAAAAAAAGCATAGTGAGGGGCGCCTGGGTGGCTCAGTTGGTTAAGCGGCTGCCTTCGGCTCAGGTCATGATCCCGGGGTCCTGGGATCGAGCCCCGCATCGGGCTCCCTGCTCAGCGAGAAGCCTGCTTCTTTCTCTCCCTCTGCCTGCCTCTCTGCCTACTTGTGCTCTCTATCTCTCTGTCAAATAAACAAATAAAAAATCTTTAAAAAAAAAAAAAAAAAAAAGCATAGTGAACAGGTAATGAAGGCCTGAATGTGTAACAGAGGTTGGAATGGAAAGGAGTACAATGTATAGAACTTTGAAACAAATTTGAAACTAATGTAATAGAGTGGGGAGAGGAGGAAAGAAAAGATGACTCTAAGGTTTCACTTTATAGCTCTAGGAGAATGGCAGTGCTAGAAATAGAAGTAGCAAAAAAAGTCCTAGAAATAGAAGTAGCAAAATGAATAGTTCATGGTAGGAGAAAGAATGAGTTGCTTCTGAACAAGTAACCAAGAGTATGTGTGGGCTATGACCAGGAGGTATTTGAAAATGCAACTATGGACCTCTATTTGGCTCTCTAAAAGGGCCCAAATCAGGTCCCTGGCTGTACACAGGTCCAGCAGACACTGCCAATCAGGCAGGCAAGAGTAGGAGCAGAGAAGAAACCAAGTGAGATGGAAGAGTTGGAGAAGGTCCCATAAGGGTTGTGCACAGTCAGCTGGTACAGAAAGGGCTGAGAAGTGAAAAATGAACAATCAAACAAAATATCAAGTTGGTGAGGATTTAAGTCTACGTGGGTCTACAAAGAGAGAATTGAGCACATTTAGGCAGGCCGGAATAGAGACTGGGTTGGTGACTCGGTTTGCTTATGTGTCAGAGAAGGATAACACCGTGCCTTCGTGAGTTGTTGTGGCAATGAAGGAAAATGTGTGTAAAAATCATCACATTACCTAGGAGAGGTAAGCATGCCATAAATACTTAATATTATATGATGTTATCAACATCATATAATGAGAAATAAACTCATTGTTCTTTATACTATGTAAATATTTAAAAATATCTTTCAAAATAGCTCATTACTTTCATTGTTAAAATTGTAACCTGCCAAAATCGTAATATTGTGTAAGACAAAGAACATCTGACCAGGGATAAAGCCATCAGATTCCTAGTATCAGCTGCCTGTAATGAACTTTGTGATCTTACCAAAGTTCTTTATCCCCTTTTGGGATCTTCATCTTTCTGTGAAAGGAGTAGGGCTTCATGATCTCTAGAATATCTTTTATCTGTAAATGCAGATTCTGAGATATGGATTTGGAAGACTGAGTTTCTCACGGCACTACTTTGTGTTCTGGAACCAAGAAGAAGCTGGAGTTTGGTTTTCTGGGTAAGACAGCTGCTGCCCTGGAGGGAAGAAGGGGTTGGGTACATGTTTGGCCCTATCCTTTCTTGTTCACTACTCCCCTCCCCTATTCTATCTCACCACTGCCCACCATCTTGAGAGGATCAGAAACAGTTTCATTGTGGACTTTAATCCTATTTAAATAGGTCTCTCTAGGGGTGTGGCTCAGACAGTTAAGCTTAAGCATCTGCCTCTTGACTTTGGCTCTGGTCATGATTTCAGGATTGTGATCTCAAAATTGTGAGCTCGAGCCCTACTTCAGCCTCTGCGCTCAGCATGGAGTCAGCTTGAGACTCTCTCTTCCTCTCCCTCTGCCCCTCCCCTGCCTCTCTCTCACGTTCTCTCTCTCTGAAATAAATAAATCTTAAAAAAAAATAGGTTACTCTAGGAAAATCCAAACTCTGGGGTCATCTCATCCTACAGATCTCATTGCTCATGGGATCACGTCTCTCACCTCCCTATTTCTCTGTACATCCTCTTTTCTGACCACATCTGTCACCCACCCCAATTCCTGAAACCTTTCCAGTAGAACTCACCATCATTTTTGAGCAACCCCTTTCCTTCATCCTCTTGCTTTATTTGGCCCTGACTTTTTCTGTAGACACTGCTTCTTTATGAGCTCTCTCAAATTTTGATCATTTTTCTCCTATAACCTTTTACCATGAGGCATGTAGGTAAGGAGAGCATTCTCCTTGCTCCTCAGTGCTACTTCCAGCTCATCTTCCTCCCTCCTTCTCAAGCTTCCCTAGCTTTAAATCCCATGTCATCAAACCATCTGCCACTCCTTGCCACTGTCATTGGAAAACCCTAAAGTCATCTCTAATCATTCAACTCCTGGCTCACTGTCACTATCCCCAACACTGCTTCATAATTCTTGGTGATTTTAATAATCCTGTAATGATCCTTCTCATATCCTGTTTTTTTTTTTTTTTAGTTCCTTAAGCTTCTTCTCTCCAAGGATTTTGTCCTCTACTCCATCTCAGTCCCTCTCTCACACCGTTATGCCCTATACCTTGTATTTGCCAACATCTGGCTCCTGTCCATAATCTCAATTTCAGTAATTCTACTCTGCAAGTCTCAGCTCTAATTTTCTGGCTTACTCCCTCACATACCCAACTCCAACAATTTATTGGTTCAATGGGAACCTATATCCATTGACCCTTCTACCCTTTTTCCACGGCTCCCTCCAAATAGGACCTCAAACTTTCTTTCTTACCCATAGTAATTTCCCATAATAATCATTATAATCATTCCCTTGCATATTCCCTAAACTCCCTTGCTACTATCTCACTTTTAGACAGACCTGACAAAACCTCAATTCTAGTTACATCTAAATATCTATCTACCCCATGCTTATATCTGCAAAACTGAATGAGCCAAAGAAAAATGCAAAATTAGTGAGCTCTAACATCAAATGTGATTCTAATTTTATTTCTTTCCCTTTATCCTCAAGCCTCCAAGACATCTTTCCATATTCTCACTTTTGGCAGTAACTGATCTAATACACTAGGAAAATAGGGGTGCCTGGGTGGCTCAGTCAGTTAAGCATCTGCCTTTGGCTCAGGTCATGACCCCAGAGTCCTGGGATTGAGTCCCACATTGGGCTCCCTGCTCAGCGGGGAGCCTGCTTCTCCCTGTGCCTGCCACTTTCCCCCTGCTTGTGCTCTCTCTCTGACAAATAAATAAATAAAATCTTAAAAAAAAAAAAAAAACAGCAGCAAATGGAAGAGAATATCCACAAGTTCCTATACCCATCTTCCCACCTACCCACACTTGTACTCAATATACTCAGCCTTCCAGCTTATTGCTAAAAATGAACTATTTGTGCTCCAATCTATGACCAAGCCCTCCACCTGTGTACTAGATTTCATCCCCTCTTCCTGACTCAGGTTTTGTTCAAAAGTTAACTACCAGTCAGTCCCTCACTGACAACCCTCTTTAAAATTTCACTCACCTTGGTATTCATGCAGGCGCCCCTCGCGTTGGTATTCTTTAGTCTCCTTCCAAGATTCATAAATTTCTTCACTTCACTTGCCACCATCCAGCATAGTATATATTGTGATTTTGTATTATAGGTATCGCCTTACCGCCACTTGGTAATGGAATCCCAATGGGCTCAGGGGATCTTGTCTGTTTTATTCACTGATGTATCTCCTGTGTCTAGAAGAGTTTCTAGAACATAGTAACTACTCAATAAATATTGTTGTATGGAAGAATGAATGAATGAATTCTGTTTTAGACGGTGAGTCAGATGTGGCCTTGTGATAAACATGTGGAAATTTTCAATAGGAAATTATAAGGAGATTTTAGGGTAAATGTAGATTTGGAGTTTATTTTACATAAAGTTGAAGTTACAAGAATGAATAATGATGTAAAGAAAACAGATTAGAAGGAGGAGGTACATTTAGTGGGATGTTCATGTAGGATTATTAAAACATCTGTGTCTAAAATAATAGCCCTTTCCCCATTATGGTACTGTATTTAATAGGTTGTGGTTTTTTAAATTAAATCCTATTAGTATATGAATATAATTTTCTAAGCCCAGAAGCATGTTGATTACTTTTGACATTGAAAAATAGAAAGATATAACCACTTTAGTTAGCAAAGGTAAAAACAAATTAATAGTAAGCTCCACAGAGCCAGTCAACCTCAAATCCTGCAAAGTCATTTTGGTGATGCTTTTTACAGTGAAATGGTCTTTGAACCTTGACCTCCTTAAGATTAGAATGTTATTGCATTAAATTCTATAAAATAAAACATATTTAATTACCCAAGTATGTTAATGTGTACATAATGCATTGTTTTATAATATATGTATATGTGTATATATATATAAACATATATGTTTGTCCCACATTTTAAATAAATTTCAGTTAAATTTATTTAAATAGAGCTACTGAACTTTTGTATCTGAGTACAAAGCACCACAGATTCAACTAGTGTTTTTATTTCAATTGGTGGTACTTATCTGATCTTTTTAGTGATATTTTAGTGAAAGATTTTCATCAAACCAGTGTATTTTGTTTTTTTAATATTTTCCTCATTTGAAAATGTCTCTTAAAAAAATATTTCTATAGGTAGCCTGATTCTGACTTGACCCCCTTGCATACTGTCTAGGGATTGGTGTAGATTCCCCAATAACCAGCTAAGTGACAATCCAGTGTCAATCTGCCATGATTGGCCCCAAATCAGCCAATCTTTGCTTGTCTACCTCCACAGTCTCAGGTGAGGCAAAGATTTTGGGTGAGAAACATCATCTTCTAGTTGGTTCTAGTCACCCTCAAAATTAAGTAAATTTATTTGGAAAATTTTCATGAGAGAGCAGGGTCTGGCTAACTGTTCTTGTCTTGACTCTTTCATTGTCTTGATTCGGTTTCAGCCATTGTCTTGTTTTAGGATGAAGGAGAAACTCCTCAGGGTTTTTGAAACCCTGTGATGGCTCCTGTGAACATTCCAGGACACAGCCATATTTCACAGTTCTAAATATTTACATGCCATGCTCTAAACAATAAAGAAAAACAATATTTTGGTTTTTTAAAATCCAGTATAGATATTTACCTGTGTTATGAAGATAAGTATCAATTTTAGATTTTTAAGTAAAAAATTACTAATGATATGTGATAAAATATAAACTCTTTCTCATCTAATTTATGATTCTTATTTTTTCCTTAACAAAACAGAGAGCAGAAATTCACACTGTAAAACAGAATAGATAGGAATATAAAGAGATGAAAGTTTTATAACCATAGAAACCATAGATTCTTGGTGACTTATCCTAATAAGTAAAGTAGAACTTTATTCAGTATTAATAATGTTTGCTTTTTGATGTTTAAGAATTAAAATATCAGTTAGCTGATATCTTTGAATACAGTGGTATTAGTGTTCTGATATTTTGAGTTGGTATCACAATTTTAACTAAGTTAAATGGATTTTCTTTTCATATAATATTTTTCAAACTTTAATATACACACAAATCACTTGGGGATCTTGTTAAATTAAAGATCCTGATTCTGTAGGTTTTTGTTGTGGCCTGAGATTCTAATAAACTCCCTGGTGAGAAAAATGCATAGATCATACTCTGAGTAGTAAGGACTTAGGGGACAATTAGGATAATGTTATTTAGGTTATTCATTTTTACTATCATTTTATTAAATAAAGTTGTTTCATTATTTAACAGCTAATCCTATATTTCTTTGTGAAAAATAATTTAAATAGTTTATTGCCACAAAATTATTGTCATCTTTAATGCCTTACTATTAAGTATAATTTTTTAGTTATATAACTTGCTTCATTTTTTTACATTAGTTACAACACAAGGTAATAAGTAATGTAAAGTAAGATTGCCATCTTTACGAGTTGATTTCATCAATGTTTCAGAGAAAAACAATTTTAATTTCTTCAGTTAAAAAAAAGTAGCATTGTTATTTTGGCTGAGGCTGTCAAAACCTGGTATAACACTTGAGTGAGTAGGTCTATTTTTATGTGTTAAATCTCTTTGATGAGATATCAATGGGAAATGATTAAATAAGGAAAAATTAAAAGGAATCAAAATCGAAGATAAAGATATGCAGAGTTGAATTTGGAAGTACTGTAGTTAGCAGAAATATTACTTCTTAACATTATTTGTCTGATACAAAGTTAAAGACTATTTTTAGTTAGGGAAATGTCACAGTATTGTTTGTATCATGCTTAAGAGCCCTGTCTAATCTTGGTGGCATACTTACTAGATTTTGTTTTCCTATGCATAATGCACTAAAGACCCAAATTAGAGGTCTCTTAGGGGATTTACTCATCCACAATAAAATGCTAGGCAGTGATACAGGTTGACTTGAAGAAAAGCCTGATGTTATAAATACTTGGAAACGAGAAGGAAAATTGTGAGCTTACTGTATAGGAAGGCATATCCTATAGATGTACTGCGAAGCAGTATAGATCCTCAAATTTATCAAATCCACATAACTTTTAGCTTCTCTTGGAATAGATTTTGGCATAATGGAAGATGTACTGTGCTACAAGGCATTGGTGATTAGAGCAAGAGGCAGAAAATGTAACTGAAGCAGAGAACACCTGCTGGGAAGAGGAGTGAAAAGCACTGAATGGAATAAGTATACATGTGGTCAGCAAGAAAAGCAGTGTGGTGGGGACAATGTCAGAGTCAACAGGATATACACCGAACAAATAAGTTGTTTTGTAAAGTTAATCTTAATTACATAATAGCTTTACAAGCTGATCATCATCCAGTCACAGCATCCTACAAGATGTCAGGGGGAAAAGCATGACGGGTACAGTGGGAACAGAGTCCATCTGAAAACTGAATGTATGCTGATTATATTCATAAATTCAGATATAACATCTGTATGAATCTAAAGTGTATATATATTCATTTTCAAAGGTTGATGTTTTTATTTTTGACTAAATATACAAACATCTATATTGTTTAGTATGGTTACAAATAATAAAAAGAGTAACTGAATTATGTGTCTGGAATGGTGCTGATCCTAGCAACCATGTATATGTAAGGGTTACTACAGCTTGGCTGAGATTACAGTTTATTAAAAAAAAATAAATAAGCGGTAGGGCAAAATTCAGTATCCCTTACTCCAAAAAATTAATTTTTTAACCATTGATAAAAAATGCATAAATTTTTACCATGCACAAAGTAGAGGTAAAGGATTCTATCCACTCCAGTTTGTGCATGTTCATAGAAATTCGTTTAAGTTGAAATGAAACTTACTCCTAGTGGCTGGTTCAATTCAAGCTTGATTCTAGGCTCTAAGTGAGAATATGCATGTTTGAGTTGGAAGAAAAGGAGAACATTTGATTGAAATGAACTAAGATGTTAGCTCTTATTTAATCCTAAACTGTCAATAATTTTTAGAAGGCTTGTTTTTTTTTTCCTTCTGAGGGCATTATGTGGGTTCATGGCCAGTAGCCTGTCTTCATATAAACCTTTAAAGTGAATTTCATGTTTATCTTAGGAAAAGGACAGACTTTCCTTAGCTATTTAGTGCTATAGATTGGGAAGTAACAGCTGACTATTTTAGTCTGTACTTCTAGATACTTCTTAACTCATCCAAAGATTCTAAAATACATAACATAGGTATTTTTTTTTTTTGGTAAAGTGGTGGTAAAATTATGAAAATGTACACAATTTATGATGGCTTAATACTGATTAAAAATAGTCG
Organism: Phoca vitulina; assembly: GCF_004348235.1. Classification (NCBI taxonomy): domain Eukaryota; kingdom Metazoa; phylum Chordata; class Mammalia; order Carnivora; family Phocidae; genus Phoca; species Phoca vitulina. Next base: position 15,633,537 of record NW_022589728.1, on the reverse strand, counting down.
AATGCTAAAGTATTAAGGCTAATTACATCTTCAGTGGGAACTATATCCTAGGAAGAACAAATCAAGTGATAATTCCACTAGAACTAGCACTATTGCTAATGTTTTTGTAGTTTACTATTGTATTTTAGAAATTAACTCCAGTGTTTAAAAATATCTGACCCAAAATGTTTTGGTCATTTAAAGAGAATGGCATTTAAAAAATCATAACCATAAATTGTGAAAGCAAAATCGGCATTAAGACCACATTCTGGAGATAGTCACTGTTAATATTTTGTTGTATTTCCATTTTTTTCTTATCAGAGAAATTGAATATTTTAATTGCTTCACTCTTGATTGCAATTTTATTACATATATGGGAATAATTTTTCTCAGAGAACAAACATCTCTGGAAATCAATGGGAAAATACCATTTGCTTTAATGCAAATTTTTCTGGAAGACAGTTCTTATGTTGAGTAAGAAATGTTGTTATGTACTTTTAAAATTCTGTAATATGTGAGCCAAGCTGGCGATATATCTTGAATCTGTCCACTTCTTTCCCTCTACACTAATGTTGTTCTAGTTCAACCCACATTATCTCTTGCCTGAAGTACTAAAATAATTCCCTTTTTTTTCCTTCAATCATCTTTCTTTCAATTTTGTATCTCTAGAATTCATTGTTTTCATAACAGTGGTGATACTTACAAACTGAAATAAGATTGTACCACTGCTCTTTAAAATCTCTCAACCATCTTTTACACTGACACTTAAATCTAAACTCTGATCTTGCCCTATAAAACTCTACCTTACCTGATCCCTATCCTCTTCTCTGACTGCATTTGGTACTACTCTTTCCTTTATTTACTGCCTTCCATCCATTCAGATTTCCAACTTCTGTGTCCATTTTTGTAATTTTTATCTTTCAAGGAATTTTCACTTTTTATTTAAGTTGTTGAATTTATTAGCATAAAATTATTCATAATGTTTCCTTACTCTTCCTCAAATGTTTGTAGGATCTGTGATGGTTCCATTTTCTATCCTGATAGAGGTAATTTCTCTTTTCTCTCTTTATCTATTTTACTGTTTTCCCCCCAAAACCAGCTTTTATTTTATGGATTTTCTCTACTGTATTTCCATTTTCTAGTTCATAGATTCCCTTTCTTATTTTTATTATTTCCTTCCTTCTTGTTTTTTTTTTTTTTTAAAGATTATTTATTTATTTATTTGACGGAGAGAGCTTAAGAGAGCACAAGCAGGGGGAGGGGCAGAGGGGGAGAGAGAAGCAGGCTCCTTGCTGAGCAGGGAGTCCCATGCGGGCTCGATCCCAGGACCCGGAGATCATGACCTGAGCCAAAGGCAGGTGCTTAACCGACTGAGCCACCCAGGTGCCCCTATTTCCTTCCTTCTACATATTTTAAGCTTAATTTGCTCTCTCTAACTTTCTTAAGTGGAAATTTAAAGCTTTTTTCTTTTCTAACATAAGTATTTAAAGTTATAACAATCCCTCTAAGCACTACCTTAGCTCCATCCCACAAATTTTAGCATATTGTGCTTTTGTCATTGTTTATTTTAGTTCAAAATACTTTAAAATTTTCTTTTTGATTTCTTCTTTGACTCATAGGTTATTTATAAGTATTTTATTTAATTTCCAAATACTGGTAGGGTTATCTCGAGATCTTTCCAATATTATTTTCTATTTTAATTCTGTTGCAATCAGAGGATGTACTATGTATAATTTTAATCCTTTTAAATTTATTGAGACTTGTTTTATGGCTCAGCATGTGATTTATCTTGGTAAATGTCCTGTGTGCATATGAGGAGAATGTGTATTTTGTAGTTTTTGAGTGTGCTGTGCTATAAATGCCAATTAGGTAAAGTTGGTTGATAATGCTGTTTCAATTTTCTTTACACTTACTGATTTTCTGTATGCATGTTCTATGATTCATTGAGAGGCGAGTTGAAATCTTCACCTGGATTTGTCTTTCTCCTTTAAGTTCTGTTAGTTTTAGCTTCATGTATTTTAGGTGTTATTATTAGCCACATATAAGATTGTTATGTATTTTTGGTTAATTGACCCTTTTATCATTATGAAATGTGCTATATCTCTAATAATATCACTTGTCTTAAAGCCTGATAATAGTCTTTGTCTGATATTAACATAACTACTCCATGCTGAGCATGAAGCCCACTGTGGGGTTAGATCCCAGGACCCTGAGATCATGACCTGAGCCAAAAGCAGATGCTTAATTGACTAAACCACCCAGGCGACCCAATAGTCAATTGTCTTTTGAAGAAATTTTTAAAAATGAGAAAAACTGACTTTTTATATCCCAACATATTAACCTTGCTTACACATTCATTTGTGTAGATCCCAGTTTCCATCTGGTATTATCTTCCTTCAACCCAAATAATTTTCTTTATCATTTATTTTAGAGCAGGTCTGCTACTTTCAAATTTTCTCAGCTTTTGTTTGTCTGATTGTCTGAAAATGTCTTTATTTCATTTATTTTTTTGCCAGATATTTTGGCTGCCATATTTTTTTCAGCACATTAAAGATGTCACTGTATATATAGTCTTCTTGCTTGAGATGTTTCTTGTTAAAAATTGGCAACTATTCTTATCTTTGTTCTATGCAACATCTACGCTTTCTCCACTTGCTTTTAAAATTTTGTCTTTATTACTGGATTTTAATAATTTAATTATGATGCTTTTTCTTGTGGGTTTCTTTGTGTTATTTTGGAGTTTGATGAGCTAATTGCATCTGTATTTTTAGTTTTCATCAAATTTGGAAAATTTTCAGCAAATGTCTTGAGATATTTTTCTGTTTCCCTTTTTATGTATCTCTAATTATGTGGATTTTATTCTATTTATTTTTTTAACTTTGAATTTTAATTATACACATAAATAGCAACATGAGAACAAGGAGTTCTGAGGCATTATCTTTAAGTGAAAGGATTTCTGGTTAGTCCACTTGTAGTATGGCATCACCCAAGGTAACAAAGAAGCCTAGTATCATTTTTCCTGAAGAAGAAAACCAATTTACTACATTCAGTACTGACTCTTCTCTACCGTTTTTCTATAGAAATACTGGTTTACTGCATGGAGTTTCCAATGTTTATATATAAGAGATTAAAATGGGCAGAGCATGGAGCATTCTACTTATTTCTAGGTGAATGCTTCACATTTCTTGGCTTTTGAAAGTTGTCCTTCCACAAATCTTCTACGACTATATATCCTTGTAAACCCCAGACATATAATGTCTCCTCACTGACCTGGACAAATATGATAGCTTGTTGTGGATAAAAAAGAGAGGCAGCTAATCCCATGAACCCAGGTGGATACACGAGCTTCTTTATTTTTGAACCTCTAGCCAAATGAAGTCCAACAATGCCAGCAAAACCAACAACACCAGCTCTTGGAAAAAATCCAAGAGGTGCATTTTAGAGATATCCATAGCTATCTAACCTCCACTGAACCAAGCTCTGCATCTGAGGCTTAGTTTGTGGGTGTATTTCCTGACACCAACTTGTATATGGCTCACAATAATGTTGGAGATGTGAGATGCTTTCTTAAAGTTGGGTCCTTGGCTCCTCCACATATTTAGATTGACTGTCAGGAATGGAGTACAGTGAAAGCTTATTAACCTTCGTGAAAGTTTTGTGAGATGAGTCTTTTTTAGGTGATGCATAGACTTTGAAGGTGAGCAGACTCATGCTGGTTGCCTCTACAGACCTCTGAATTACCTTCAACCTGTTGTAGGCAGAGGTGGCTCCAGACTAACTACATGCATTTTAGACCATTCAGTATTGTCATAGAAATCATTGAGACTAATACTTTTATTCTCTGGGAATTGTTCTTAGCATTTTATTCTGTGTGCTTTGGATTTGATGATTTCTAATGTTATGTTTTCAAATGTAATGATCTTTTTTTCTGCAGTGTCTAATCTACCCGTCTACTGCTTTTTATTTCAGATAGCATTCTTCAGTTTTTGAAGTTCAAAATAGTTTCTATTACTCTTCTATTACTCTTTCCTTATGCTCCTATATTTCTTTCATAAGATCTTAAGCATATCTGTAATATTATTTTAAAGTTCTTGATTACTAAGTCCATCATCTATGATATTTATGGGCCTGCTTCTATTGACTGATTTCACTTCTGGCTATGGCTTAGAGTTTTCTGCTTCTTCCTTTGTCTTGAGTATCTGGATTTTGTTATTTTTCTTTAACAATTTTCTTGCTTTGGCAGGTAGTGCAACTTAATCCTTTGTGGATCTAAAGAAACCTTTATTCTAGGACCATTTCTGAGGTATGTCCCTTTATTAGCCCTATTTCTAATACATGACCCTTCTCTACTGAACTCTAATTACCTGGATGTTGAACAGACTCTCTCTGCTTGGCTTATGGGAATTCAAATGTCTCCCTGCTCTGCTTGAGCTCTGGAAATCATTTAGCTTCCCCAAGTGCTTTGTTTGGCATTATGAAGTTTTACCTGGAACATAATGCAATTTTATATTCAAACAAGTACTCAAGAAGGCCTCTTTCAGGTTTTTGGAGCTCTTTTTACATATAGCTCCCTCCTATCTGGTACTCTTTTATGCCAAGTCCAGCTACCTCAGCCTTGCTGTGCTCAGCTTTTGTTCTTCCTCCAAAAAATGGTCTGTAGACTGTAAACAGAAAGCTGAGGCAATGCTAGAAGTCACTTCATGTGTTTCTTTTCTCTTAGAAGTCACCATGTTGCACTGCCTGTTTTTAAATGTCTAAAAACAAGTTTTTCTCTTATATTTTGTCCAATTTTCTGGTTGCTTGCCATAGGAGGTCAAGGAGCTGAAAGCACAAATCAGGAGCAGAGTTTTCCCTCAGCGGCTCTGGCCTTTTTTTTTTAGTTCTTCAAAAGGACAAATAATCAAGTTAGTATTTGCCTTAAAACTGTTGCACTTACTCTTTCTGCTTAGAAAAGTCTTCCCATGCATCTCTACAAGCTTCCTCCTTCTCTTTCCTTAGTTTCCAAAATAGCTTTTCTTGACCACACTATTTAAAGACATGATTTATCATTTTAATTCTTCCTTCTTTTCTTTCATCCAATTTATCACAGTCTGTAATTACCTTTTAATTTTTTTTTTTTTACATGTGTAATGTCACCTCTCTTCTTGCTATGTAAGTTGCACAAGGAGAGAAACTTGTACTCCCATATTCCTCAGCCTCTTGAATGGTAGCTGGCCCACAGGCAGGAGCCAGGAAACATTTCCTGAATGTGAGTATGAATAAGGGTAGTGTCTAGCCACGTACTCTGAAATTTTAAGGTAGGGAGGTGCTAAGCAACATAGTAGTAAAGGCCCATACATTAGAGTATGTTATGCTTATGTGTTCCTGTAGAATCTTCTTTTTCATGTACAGTAAAGAGAATTAAATCTATTATTTTCACAAGAAAAATGTGACTTTACATTTTAGATATTTAGCTATATTTGATATTGGTCTCTATTCTCCATATGCAATCAAATTTGCTATACTTTTATTAGGGGCATAGATATATAGTCTCTGACAGTTCATTTGAAATAGAATTGCTTAGCTATTTTCTCAACATTAACCAGTTTTATTGAAATATATTTGTATGGTGGTATCTCAGTTTGGGCTGCAATAACAAAAATACCATAGAATGGGTGGCCTTAACAATTAACATTGATTTCACACAGTTTAGAGGCTGGGAAGTCCAAGATCAAGGTGCCAGCAGATCCAGTGTGTGCTGGGGAAACTCTTTCTGGTTTGCAGATAGCCAGTCTTCTCACCTTCTTGCTGGATCCTCACCAGGCGGGAGATCCTCTGTCTGATGTCTGTTTTTATAAGGACACTAATCCCATTCATGAGGACTCCATCCTCGTAACCTGATTACCTTCCAAAGGCCCCAACTCAAATACTATCACGTTGGGGATTAGTTTTTAATGTATGAATTTTGTGGGGACACAAACATTCAGTCCACAGCTGATGGAGAAAATATTGTGGTATAAAGGTATATATAAATACTATGTGCCAGTTTTAAATTTGGTTGGCAATGAAGGGGCTGGCCTGCTCTAATATGAAATAACTGTGTTCATGTTACGGATTTTAATTCTGAAGTAGATAGAAAAATAGCTGACCTAAATAGTCATGCTGTATTTAGTTTTACATTCTCTTAGGTACATGGTTTTTATTAATCACCCACTTCACTAAAATGTAGGTCTGCATTTTCTTACATTTTAAAAAAGAGAATATCCCTGTCCAAGATCTTGGGATTTAATGTTCTCTTAGTATTATTGGCCTACATGATGGAGGACTAATCCTCTCCCCAGTTGGGGATTGATATTTGGGAGCATAAGCAATTTTGTGACAGGTTGGGTTCATACTCAGTTACAGGAACTATCTTGGAATCTAGGATATTTTTAAAATTATTTATTTATTTTTTTAATTGTTTCCAGAGCTTTGTTATTGTGATTATGTTTATGGACTGTTCCTCTTCATCAGGTATTGGTAGTTTTTAGTATTTCATGTAGCATCATGAATATATTTTGATATAAACTAAAACATTTAATTTTTAGAAGTTATGCTTCATGATATCACTTTAATCATAAACCTTCTTAAATTCATGTGTGCTATATTGTCGTAATTCAGTATGAAACTACAAACTTAAACAGTACTTTAGTTCATTCAGGTAAATCAAGGATATAATTTATAGTATATACAATTTTTTAGGTATTTTTCAAAATATTTAGAGAGTGTGGCTTCTCTGCCTAGATGATAATAGCTCAGCATTAATATTTAAAGACATAAAAAATTATTGTGATGGGGTTAGAGGCAGGTATTTGTTTATTTAAGTTACTTTGCACATAATTTTTCAGATATGAAAGAGAAGGATCAGTTTTAATCCTCTCAACATTTCCTAAACATTATGACTTTTAGGCTCTTATGTGAATGACTACTAAGGTGATAATGGACACCACTAGTAGCTTTTATGTGGAAGGAGGAGTGACTTTCAAGGTCTCAGGTAACCATGGTCCAAGAGTAACTTACGTATCAGTCTCTAATTTACTTGGCCCCACTTAGCTTTTTTCATCGAGAACACTTGCTCTCAGGCCCACTTTTCCCACAGTCCTAAATATGTCCGATGATAAATTGGAAGCCTCACCCCCACAAGTAAATGAGATATGGAAATAACTTTGTTATGCTAAATATGATGTCTTGTGTTTTAACTTTTTGTTGTTAAAAATACTCTGCATCCCCATCAGTCCTCTTTTCCAGCTTGACTTTCCTAATGGATTAAGATTTACTTCTGTTGTTGATTATTCTTTTTCTTTTTTTTCTAAGATTTATTTATTTTATTAGAGAGAGAGAGCGCATGCGAAGTGGGGGGCAGAGGGAGAGGGAGAGAATCTCAAGCAGACTCCCTGCTGAGCCTGGAGCCCACCTTGGGGCTTGATCCCATGACCCAGGACCTGAGCCAAAACCAAGAGTCAGATGCTCAACCGATTGAGCTACCCAAGCGCCCCTGTTGTTGATTAGTCTTTCCTTTTAGATTGTTTGGGCTGGGTTCTCCCTTTTCTTACCAAATAAATAAATAAATAAACAAACAAAGATAGAAGAGGGAGAGAGAAAGAGAGAGAGGGGGAGGAAGAGAGAGAGATGGTAGTTAACCTCCTTTTGGGGAAGAAAATAAATTTGTAAGATAGAACAGAAAGGAATAATATAATGAATATAATACCCGATCATCCTTTGTAGGTATCTCTGCCCTTTTGCATAGTTGCATTCCATACATATTTATTAAATAAATGAGTGGATTGGTGAATAACTCAACCATATTAAGATATTTTAAACATTCTTATAGAAAGAGGAATATTTTTTTCAGGTAGTCTAAATCCCCAGGACTGGAAAAATTAGCTATTTAAATCTGTTCTTTCATTATTATATGTAGTAAATATTTAACAAATAATGAAAACTACTTTTTGTGATTAATGCAGTTCACCCAAACCAATCACTGATGGCTCACTTTCTGTTCAGTGTAACAGCTGTATATTGTAGAAAGAGTAGTAAGGTCTCTGGCGGGAGAGCCCTGTCCATCTATATACATAAAGCTGTAACATTGTCATTTTATTCGGTAATTTGTAAACTAAAGAAGGTCAATTTGTTGTTAACACGTTGCAAATAGTTTATTTTTATTTAAAAGTTTTTATGTTCAAAAGTTTAGATAGAAATTTGCTGATAACAAGGAAATTCATAAGCATCACCATATCGTCTGACCTTTTTATAAGTTGTCCTACTTCAGACACTCACTTTCTTGTGAAGTTTCAAATTCCCCATTTGCTTTTATGTACTCAATTTCTTTTTTTCCATGAGTTTAAGATGTTTTTCTATGAGGGAAAAGTGTATCAATAAGTTCCTCAGCACTGCTAAAATTATCAGTGAACATCTTGTCAGACAGTGATGTGTGAATCTGTTTTGTATGCCTCTTTCCAAGGCCAGGTTTGTTGATGGAGGGAAACACTTTCTCATTTTTAAACCCAAATCCCACCCTGTGTAGAACACATTAGTATAATGCGGAGACTTCTGTGGGAGAAGATGCCATTTTAATTTGTTTTCTAGCTTCCTTATTTGTCTATGTTTTCCTAAACATTAAGTTTAAAACAATGGACTCTACTATTTGCTCTTTGTATTCATTGGTTGCTTTCAGAGATACTCTATTCCTTTTAGTTTAGGCAGAATTCCACCGTAGTTCTAAGAATCTGTGAGTTAGGAGTCAAGCTTCTTTGTCATGTTCCTTAATGTCCTTTGGTGCAGGTCCAGCCTGCCTCAGCTGCTGCAGTGATCTTAGAATAATTTACTTATCCCTTAATGCCATCTATGAAAGAGGAAGTCAACCAGGTTTGTATAAATGCAGGATTCTAATGTGACCACTAACATTAAGTCACTAATGCGACCCTCTCATTAGCTATTACTTTCAATTAGGTGTTCTCAAACAATTAGCTTTCAAGCTACACGATCTTATTTATAGCATATACATTCCCTGATGAGAGAAGAAATTACTTCTGGGAAAGCTGAGTCTCCAACTTTTAATTTAGGTACTAAATTCAGATACATTACCTCAGTTGGACTTTCTTCTTGTGGAATTACTAAGCTCAATTCTCTTGATCATGTGACTCTCTAGGCATCATGAGCCTCTTAAGAAGAGAACCACTAAACTCCATGGGTGCTTAGAGCCCACAGGGAGATTAATGCAGCAGAGACCTGCTCTTTGCAAATATCATTAAAAGTTTTCAGATTTTCAAAGCATTCTCAGGAAAAAAAATCCTCACATCTTATTAATATCATTTGAAGCCATGTATTTGTAGGTTCCTATTCTTATGCACGGACTTGTCAGAAGTATTTGTTGTTGCTTCTTTGACTCTATTTTCTACCATGAAAACTGAGACTCTGGAGTCACTTTAAATGATAGTCCTGATGGAGTTTTCAAAATCCGTAATAATATTTATTGCCTCAATAGTCACGTGGTACTTTACAGGCTGTATTAGACATGCTGGTTTTTATAATATCTTACTTCTGCCTTAAGATTTAGGTTTTTAAAATATATTTTTGCCCAGAATTAAGTGTGAATTTGATGGAAACTGTGCTTTTAAAATCATCACTTACTGCGTTATAATAAATTAAAATTGAACTTGTAAAAAAAATAGTCACATATAAAAAATAGTCATGTGGTACTTTCCAGGGTGCCATATCAAATTTTCTCCAAAGAAGGCATGGTCTTTGCCCAAAAAGAGTTTACTATGAATGTAAAGTCATACAACAAACATTAAATATATATCCATCCATTCTTTTTTCAAATCCATACTGGGCATCTAATATTTTCTAGACTCTGGAGAAACAGCCAATATGTAAGAATAGACAAAGTCCTACTCTCACATTGCTTTTATTTTATTGTATGTGGAGGATTGGGGTGGAAAAGAACAGATAGCACCAAGAAAACCAATAAACAAGATAATTACAGATTATAGCAAGTGCTATGGAGAAAACAAGGTGATGTGATAACTCAGTAGAGGATACTTCCAAGCTCCCAGTAGAGATGCCATTTCATCTGAGTTCTGAAGGATGCGATGGAGGAGCACAGAGGTAGAGTGACAGCAAGTGCAAAGGCCCAAGAAGCTTGACCTTCTGAGGAAGAAAAAGGTCAGTGTGACTGGAGCACAGTGAATGAATGAGAGAGCTATAGAAGTTGAGGTTGGTTTGGGAAGCAGGAATCAGATTATTGGTTGGATTTTGTTTTAAAGGCCATGGAAAGTCAATGAAGCATTTTAAGAAGGATAGTGTCTTATTAGACTTTAAACAGGGTGTCTCTAGCTGCCGTAGGGAGACTAGATTATAAAGGCAAGGGTAAAAACAAGGAAACATATTAGGAACCTGTTTCAGTGTCCTTACTATCACCTAAGACTAGATGGGGTCAGGAGTGATGGAGAGGAATGATATGAATGATGGAGAGGAATGATATTTGATATATTTTGATGATGGAATGATGGATTGGTTGTAGGGGATACAGGAAATAGAGAAGCAAAGGATGATTTATTGATTTTTGGCATGAACAATTGAGTATCATTTGCCAAAAAATAGGGAATAATGGAAATATATAAACTGAAAGATTGTAAACAAGTGTAGAGGAAGCAGACTTGTAACAAGTCATGGGATCATGGGATTTATTTTTTATTTTTATGTGTTTTGCATATATTGTATTAAACAAATATAGTGATATGCAAAGTTCTGTTAAGTGCCATATGCAAGAATAGAACAGATATAATTTTTGAATCAGTCAATCATATTTTATTGAGGAACTGTTATGTTCTAAGCACTATACTAAATCCATCATATTTTTTAAAACTTGCTCTCCAAGCATACCAAAAGCAATTAAAATGTGAATGCTGTAATGGAGGTGTATATAAAGTACTCTGGAAACAGAGAGAGGGAGACATAGTCATCCCTGAAGGTGGGGCAAGGGCATCTGGAAACAGTGATTATTCCAGCATTCCTAAATGTGAGGGGCTGAGGCTTGTAGGAGGACTGGGGTTAGGGCAGAGGGCCCAGTGACCTTGTCCTAATACTTTGAGAGGGAGGCTGAGGATGATTGTGGGGACCCCACGTTCTCATGGCACTGTCACTACCCCAATGACAACATCTATGCTGGCCTTTCAAAGTGAGAGAGGAACTTTGCCAAGTAGAAATGGAGGTGGAGGGGAGCTTTCTAAGGAGAGAAAAAAAGCCTGATGTCTAGGTTTAGTATGGAGGAATGATAAGAATTGTGGTTGGAGATGTAGACTGGAAACAGCTGTGAAAACCTTGGAAGCTGAGCTCAGGAGTCTAATTCTTGCCCTCAAGGAGCTTTCCATCCAGAGTTTTACCACATGTGCATGCCGATCGACATACTAGCCTCACATTTAACGTGATAGAGTGAGAGCATAATTAATTCTCATTGAAGCCTTGATGATCATGAAGCTGATGTCTTTGCTGAGTTATCATATTAAGGGTGTTAAGATTTGTGTTTACATCATTCAGAAAGGAATCAGTGGCATCTTGGTAGGAGCCAGGAGGGAACAGTGTGGGGCCTGACTATTGAGAAGCTTGGAGGTTAATTTTTAGGACTAACTCCTTTTCTCAAGTTCTGCTTTTCTTCTCTATTATAGGCTTCAAGGAGTGAGCCTACCTGCCTTTCCTCTTTCTGCTTTGCATCTTGGATTTTTTGTACCACTGAAATGGTTTCTGAGTATATGACAATTCTGCTGGTCCCCAGTTTCTAGAACCCATCTGGCAATATAGTGGTTGAGAGTTTGGCCAGAACGACCAGATTAGAATTTTGATTCTGTCATGTATTATTAGCTCTGTAAACTTGGATAAGTTTCTTAAACTCTCTAAACCTTGGCTTTTCCTTTTTAATTTATAAGTCAAAGGTAGTACTAATGCTTACTTCATAGGGTTGTTGTAAAGGACAAATGAGATAATGCATATGAACTTAGTATAATGCCCAAAGCACAATTATAAGTTCTTGATAATGGGCAGCTATACCTCAGTGACTGAAAACAACTCTGTAAATGTTGACTGTTATAATCATTAATTCTCAGCAGGATTAACCAAAACAACAATGACAAACCTTAAGAAAATCATGTAACCTATGTTTCCAATGGCCATGCCACCACAGAAGCCCAGAGAGAGCCATGCTCAAACAAATTAATTTCTCTACTTCTCTGTGAAAACAACATCTTTCACCCATCCCTCCCACTAGCTCGAGAGCACTCAGAGGTAGTTCTTGTGCCCTGAAAAGCCGGCCCTTTTGGTCACTGCTTACTGGCATGCACCTCCTCTGGCTCAGTGTGGCCATAGTTCTTCCTGCAGCTTCTTCTGTACCTGCTGCCATTATTGCTCCTGCTGTGTAGCTCTTACTGAAGCCTGCTGCCTTCCCCAGTAGAGGGAGGGTTTGGGGAAGGTCTGGCTCCTGGCTTCACCAGTGTTTCCAATCTGGGCTCAAACTTGGATACAAATGGAGAAACAGCCCTGCCCTCATTGGTGGGACCCTCTACGACATAGGCTACTTTGTAATGCTGCCTCATGCTCTTACTGTGTAATTGAGAGCTCATGTAACAGGTATTTGAACTTTTACCATCTACTTTTCTGCATCTGAATCTTCCTAAAATGCAAACATGATTTCTTGGGAATTAGTGTGGAAGACATTGAGTGTATGTATGGATATCATGGTGGTCTTATAAAGCATGCTTGCTGGTTTTGACTCTGCTACTGAGGTAGTTATTGGAAGTCACTCTAGACTTTTACTTTTTTCTTTTATTCTAAAAAAAAGTCCTCATATTTCAACTTTCTTTAGGAAAAGCATATGCTGATTGTTTCCCTGAGAAGGTCCTTTTAAACTTCTGTAGAGATTGGGCTTAACATTGGCTTGACAGGTATCAATACTATTACAGAAGAGGGCTCCTTTCCAATCTCTAACAATGATGTAAGGAGAAAAAAAAATCTGGAAGAAAGCTCTATAATTACAGATATATGTAAAATACAACAAAAAATTGTTTCGCACATGTCCCCAGATTTCAATTTTCTTGTTATATCAGTTAATCTTACTTTGAAGATTAGGGGGAAAATAGGAAAAAAAACAGGATATTAAGAATGATTAAGGGGCACCTGGGTGGCTTAGTCAGTTTAGTGTCTGCTTTAGGCTCAGGTCATGATCTCAAGGTCCTGGGATTGAGCCTGGCATTGGGGTCCCTGCTCAGCAGGAGTATGCTTCTCCCTCTCCCTCTGCCACTACCCCTGCTTGTGCTTGCTCTCCCTCTCTGTGTCAAATAAATAAATAAAATCTTAAAAAAAAAGAATGATTAGGGAAAATCACTGAGAGGAGTGAAGAAAGATAGTATAGGAAAGATAAAAGAGCAAATGCACTGAAAGAAAAAGTGATGATTTTTTTTCCTTTCGAGTATCTTGCACCTGACAAAAAGAAGCCATGACCTCTGTCTTCTCCTCTGCTTTTATTTAATAATATTTCTTGCTCTTAATTTAGATATTATCATCTTTCACATCAAACTCTAAAACAGTTATAGAATCTAATAATTCAGAAGTTGGACAATTGCATTTTAATGGTTTAAAAAATAACTTTATGATAAAGAAAAGTAACTTCTTTTTTGTCTAATGGCTACTAAAAGCACCATAAATAATACATTGAATTAAAACTTCCAGATAACTATGTCACCTTTCTATTGGCAAGTAACTTGGTACCAGATGGGATTCCCTAAATACATATTCTGGTTTATCGTCTCAAAAGAAAATTTTTATTTCAAATAATCAATAAAATAAACATAAGACAAAAATATAGGCAGAAGGAATTCTTTATTTCATAAAGACAAGTTTACAAAAATGCCAATGTATTATTAACTATTCAATTTTGGAAAGGAGTCTCAAGAAAATACTGTTTAGTGTCCATAGTGTCTCAGGGCCAGAAGGCAAAAATCAAGGTCACTGGTGAGAAAATATGGTTAATTTATTTGAATTTTGTAACTTTTTAAGATAGGAGTTAGGAATAATAGAAAAAAAGCAGAGTTAGAGGGCAGGGCCATGGGTGGTCCACTCATCTCTGTTGTTCCTTCATTGGAGTACCTATGACCTTGGCCGAGCAACTGGCCTCACAAAAGCCTACTTGGTTCTCAGCAAGTGGAGATCAATCCCCCCATTAGGAATCCAGAGATGGATGCAGGTGGTTGGGGGAGAAATAGTCTCTTCACTTATGTACAAAAACATATTAAGCTTTACTATCAAATATTGCTATAATGCTAAGTGGAAGCAGTTCCTTCTTTTATCCTTAAACCACATAAATGGACATGAGTGTTAATATTCACTTACTTTTTGGGGTGCCTGGGTGGCTCAGTCGGTTAAGCATCTGCCTTCAGCTCAGGTCATGATCCCAGAGTCCTGGGATCTATCCCCATGTCAGGGCTCTCTGCTCAGCCGGGAGCCTGCTTCTCCCTCTCCTTCTGCCTCCCTCTCTCCCCCCCCCACTTGTGCTCTTCTCTCTCTCTCTCTCTCAAATGAATAAATAAAATTAAAAAAAATATTCACTTACTTTTCCTTTTGCTGTTTTCACTTGTAAATACTTCGGTTAAAACCCACTCAATTTTGAGATTTTACCTTTTGATTATGGAAAATACTTCCTTCTTTTGATTGCTGTCATCTCTAATTTTCCCAACTCACTACCTTTTTGGGGATGTCCTCCTTGACCTTCATGATTAGAATAGTTCTTGTGTGTACTATTAGTGTACACATCCAATTTAAACAGATTATAACATTTCTACACTATTTTCTGGAGTTAATTCCCATGCTTAAAGGGGCCACATAGGTAACATGAATGTCTGAAGTTTTGGGGTATAAGAAAATAAGGATTAAATTGCTTGTATTGCAACAAAGCTAAGTTTATTCCCTGGTCTCAGTGCATTAAACTCCACAAAGATAGGAAACATTATCTATTTTGTTTTGTGTCTCCATGAATAAGCACAGGTGCTGGTGCTTAGTAGACTTTCATTGAGAAGAGTCAAATGTTTGAATACATGAGTTTATGCCTTCTGGACTTTCCTCCTATCACTTTGTGAAAGTGTGTCTCCTTTTTAGGTAGTCAATGACCCTTAGAATTGCACTATAATATGATATATCCAACACTATATATTTGGACCTTATTACTTAACTTTTTAAAGGTAAAAAAAAAGTATTTCATGTATCACAGTTTTTTTATTAGAAAGTTTTCTTACCTTGACAATCTGTTGTCATTTTTTCCAGTTTTCTTCCCATCTCTCTGGCTGCTCCTCTTAGGTCTCATTTTTCTATCTTCCCTCTTCCCATTTATTCCTCTCTTTGGCTTACATCATTGATTCCCATAGCTTTAAGTACTCACTATTTACTAATTACTCTTAGATTTGTGTTCTGCTCAGAACTTGCACCTGAGTACTAAAACAAAATTTCTGAGAAGAAAATTGCCTTATGAGCATTTCCATGTGGATGTTCCACAGATATCTTAAACTTGTTTGCTCTAAAACTCTCTTCCTACCACAAAACTCTTATTTTCTTTTCAGAATCTACCACTTCATGTATTTATGGGGTCTTCATAAATGAATGCTATTGGGTTAAGCAATATGGATAAAGAGTGACCAAATAAACACACTATTTTGAAGAGAGCAGTACTGAGTATATATTAATCAAAGTAACTATATAATTACAGTTGTAGTAAGAACTATGAAGCTAAAGTTGAAGGTGTCATGAGAAGATGTACTCTAGTAACATAATCTAATCTAGAGCCCAGAGAGAGCTTTCCCGAGTAAGTAACATTTAGGTTGAAGAGATGTGTGTGAAAAGGTAGGGAGAGATTGTTCCAAGGAAGAGGACTAGTAGGTGTTAGATCCTGGCCTGGGCAAAAATGGGGTGCATTGTAAAGACAGGAGCATCATGGAAGAGGAGGCAGATGTTTTATAGGTCACACTTAGGACTTAGGCTTTATTCTAATAACAACACACATCATTAAAGAGTTTTCAATGGAGGAATAACATCATCAATTTTGGGGTCCAAAAAGATGGCACCATAATCTAGCCAGTCACCCAAACCAACACAGTGGGAGTCCTACTATACTTCTGTTTTTTTTTTTTTTTTTTGAGCTCTCACATCTGCTGTGTCAACCAACTTGTATTTGTCCAAATGCTCAGGTTCCTCTCAGTGCTCATGTTGTACCTGCATTCTGAACACCTTCCCATTCTTTCTCCACTTGGGTAATTTCTACTTGTCCTTTGTGAATCTGAACATCACCTCCAGGAAGTCTTCTAAGATTTTATGTCCCTTCTTGTCCCCATCCTTATTTCTGAGTCATCTGATTGACATTCCTATAGTGGTCTGTAGTACGTACCACCTTAGTACTTACCATATTGTATAGAAATTATGTGTTTGTTTTCCTTCTATACCTTTAGACTATAAGCTTTTTAAGGTCTATGACTGCTCCTTTTTTTTTTTTTTAATTTCCAGAGAATAGCAATGGTAACTGCCAAATAGATAGGTATTGAATAAAGGACTGTATCAATAAAGAAGGCTTACCTATTATTTTGGCAGTCCTCAATAATTTATTTTCTAATAAGGATTACTTATGTTTGTTTGTTTGATATCCATATGGACATACATAAGTACATTAGCTATACACTGGAATCATATGTAGGTATACATAAAACACAGTTTTATGGAAATAGCACGGAGTGTACAAATAGAGAGAGCTAGGATTATCCTTTGACTTCTGTCACTTTCTAACCATGTCATTTGTGGGAAATTAGTTTATTTCTCTAGGCTTCAGTTTTCTTATCTACAAAATGGAGATAATAAATACTAAGATAGTTTTGTGGATTAAATAAAATAACTGAATCAACAGAGCCTGACTTATGGTAGGCTTTTAATAAGTGGTAATTCTTTCCCATTTCTTTTTTCTTCCCTTTCCTCCCCTTCACCTGCATTCTCACACTGCCTTTCTTATCACTGCAATTTGAGTACTCAAGAAACTTGGCTTCAGTGTTTATGGCAATTAGTGAGTTCTTTTGAGAAAGGTTGCACAAAGTGATAGAGGACTGCATATCTCTGATATTAGAATTCAGGAAAGAGTTCCAAATATTTGAAGGCAGGAAGTACAGTTAGGGAAACTGATATTTAGTCATTATCTTTACATATTATAACTTACCTTATATGTCATAGAAAATAATTTATACTAAAATATTCAGTGCAATTTACTTTTTCTACTACTTATGTTATTCTGTGATTTTTTGAAATTAGGTCAGAACTTTTGTGTTTAATGAAGTCCAACATATCATTGAAATAATGTTTAATCAAATACCTGGGCACCCCATGGCCTAGTCAAGTTGACATATAAAATTAACTATCACAGCAAGGTGTGAGTCAGACAGACCACAAATTCAATAATCAAAACCGGGACCCAGCGTCCAGGTCAGAGAAGTAACAAAAATTAACTTCCTGTTGAAGGTGAAGGTCTGGTTTGGTCTTAGAGACTAAAGACAACTAGGGACAACTGAATAATGGGACTTATCCTGGCTGCTGGAGCAAGAAAAGAGCTGCAAGGCTGGATATGTCACAGTTAATATAAGTCTCTAAGTGATTCTGACTTACCAGAGTGAGGCTGATTGCAGAGGACTAGGGCATATTTGATGTCAGTGCTGACTTTCACTATGACTCACACATTCAAATTGGAATATGTATTGAAAATGTATTTCTGCAGAATTTGAATAGAGATTGAAAGTTTCTCTCATCAGGAATATTCGTAGTATTATTTTGGTTTGAGAATGTCTGTCCCATTTGGGACTCCTGGGCCAGGCAGCCTATGTGATAGTGAAGGTTTTATCTGGAGTACAGCAACTTTATAGTTGGAGTTGGCAGGTGATAGGAAGAACTAGAGTGGATTGAGGAAGGAATTCAAAAGGAGTCAGGAGGCTGGAAATAAGGACAGCTCAGATGGGTAAAGAAATGCCCATGTTGGCTGTGAATATCTGGAAAGCTATGGAAGAGGAGAGAATATTGAGTCTGGACACATCTGGGCAGCATTTTGGGAAGAAGAATTAGTTACTTGAGTAGAAATGAGTGGTAGGAAAAGTATCACCAAGTGGGATTGAGTGACAGTGAAATTCTAATCTGGAGCTAAGATTCTAGGGGAGCTTGAGGGTTTACAAAGAACCGTATAACTTGAAGAGTGGGGATCAAGTAATGAGCCAGCTGACTGGGAAGTGAAACCTGGATGAATAGCATTTTTAATGCTTGAGTATTATGTCAAACTGCATCAAGTCAACATAAATGTCTTTATAACAATCTCTGCTCCAGTAAATAACTCTCTAGCCTACAGTTTCAGATGTAAAAATAAATTTCCTGCATGAGAGTGAATTTGTGTATTATCTGTATCTGACTAAAGCTTGTGTGGTGATTTTCAGCAATGCATTTTCTAATGTAGCTATTTTTCTAATATGAGAATGTAAAATATATATTTTTTATAATATATGAAAATATATTCTAGATATCTTGTAGTTTTATAGAGTGAGTCTGTGGGTCAATGAGATCAATTATATATCTCTATTTTTTAAGGCTTTCCTTCCTCAAACTTTTATAAGTAACTGCTATCATACTAGATGCTGTTATGGAGAAATAAAGGGTGGAATATGGGGGTGCCTGGGTGGCTCAGTTGGTTAAGCACCCAACTCTTGATTTCAGCTCCACCCCCCCAAAAATGGTGGAATATGTGCTCTCTATAAGACCATATCTAATAAAGTACCAGGCAAGTAAATGCTACATATCATAGAGATATAATAGAGGAAAGCCATGTAACTTGTAAGGAAACACCTAATCCAGGATAAGAAGAATGAGTTCCAGTTCAGTAACTATTGAGAGAAAATAACGTCTGTTTTGAGTTTTGAAGAACAAAACTAGTAGCCAAGAGAATGCTCCAGAGAGTAACACAAAATCATAAAGCCTTACTATAGCAAGCTGTATTTGACAAATTAAAAATAATTCACTACAGAGTACAAGGTTTAAGTGATAAAGTGTTGGGAAAAAGAGGAGGTGCAGAGAAAGGTTAGAGAGGCATGTAGTAAATAAGTCCTGGAAGAGTCTTCTAGGTCATGTTAAGGACTTTTGGTTTATCCTGATACCTGTGATAGTCTGAAATCTTTGAAGAATGTTAATATGCAAGTAATATTTCCAGGCTTGTCTTTTAAAAGTATTATCATGACAGTAGAGTGGAACATGGTTAGAAGGAGGTGAGCTTGGACAAGATACATTACAACATAAGTGGAGCTTTTGAACTAAGGTCATCCAGTAGAAATAAAGAGATAGAAGCATATTCTGAAGATATTAAGGAGACAAATTTGATAAGACTTGGCAAATAATTGGATATAGTTGGTAATTGAGAGGCATGAGGGTAAAGTTTCTGGTAGCTAGATTGGATGAAAGGTGGTGTTATTTACTGAGAACAGAACTTGGGAAACCTGATGTGGAGGGAATAGATAATGAAGTTTAATTTTGAACATATTAAGAAATATGTAGGTATCAAATCCAAGTGTGAATGTTCAGTGGAGATTTAGGTTAATGGGTTGGGGGTCAGCAGTGAGGTTGGGCTGGAGATTTGAATTTGGTAGCAGTCAAGAGTTGACATAATGGGAAAGGATAAAGTAAGTTTGTGTTATGGTTTGAAATGTGTCTTTGCAAAATTCACAGTTTGAAAGCCCTAACCTCTAAAGTATGTGACTGTTTGGAGGTAATTAAGGTTAAATGATGTCATAAAGGTGGAGCCCTAATCCATTAGTACTAGTGTCCTTATAAGAAGAGCAAGAGACACCAGAAGAGTCTGCACAAGGAAAGGTGTATGCGAGGACACAGTGAGAAGGTGGCTATCTAAAAGCCAGGAAGAAAGGCCTTGCCAGAAGTTAACCCCGCCAGCACCTTGATTTTGGACGTCCAGCCTTTAGAACTATGAGAAAATAAATTCCTATTGATGAAGCCACCCAATCTCTAGTACTGTTATAGTAGGCTGAGTAGACTAATACAGTTAGGAAGATTCCATAGATGACTAAAGACAAAACTCTGGGGAATTAACATCATTTAAAGAAGATGGACTGCTTTTGAGAAAGGGCAGCCAAGGGGAAGTAGTGAGAAGAGAGGGTGATGCTGATGATACAAAATGAAGATATGATAAGTGGAAACTTGCTCCTGATGAAGCTGAGAAGTTGGGTTTAAGGGGAAGGAAGGAAGGAAGGAATTAAAAAGTGGTTATAGATTTAGATAAACTGTAGAGTATAGAGATAGGTAGTTAACAAGTTATACACAAGGTTTTGAGTAAGGTTGGTTTTGAAACAGGCGTTGGAAGGAAGAAGTGGGTAGGAAACTTGAAAATGCTAAAGATTTAATACATTTATTGTGGAATTCTGCTTCTGATTAAGATGAGGTAATAGGGGCTTGATTGAACTTCCTGCTTTTAAAAATAGATATCTGGACAAAATATAAAAAATATGGTTTTCAGACACTGGATATCAGGTAAGGAAGGACAGTAATCCCTTCCCTGAGAGAGGGGGGAAAAATGAGGTAATCCTATGGTTACCCCAGCTGGCTGCCTGGAGAGTTTCCAGCCATAATACAGGAAAGGGGAATCCATATGGAGCTTAAAGTCTTTGAGTTGAGGAAAACAAGTGGAACTTCAGAGAGGCCAAAGTAGCTACAATTTGCAGGAGATATATATATATATATATATATAGAGAGAGAGAGAGAGAGAGAGAGAGAGAGAGGGAGAGAGAGAGATGGAGAAGGAAGTAGCTGTGGAGATCCTCAGCATGCCTTCAGTTCTTCAGCTGAGTACTGATCATCACATGCATGTGAAGGAACTATCCACTTAAAAGTAACAGAGTAAACAGTCACTGGAATTCACCCAGGATCAGGAAAATACCTCTTTCTACTAGCCTTAGTGGAAAAACTTGTAATTGAAAAATATCAAGCTTCAAAAGGATTAGATTGTTTTTAACTAACTTGACTAAGGCTCAGAAAAATGTTCAAGACTATATATAGGGATACAAAAATATTCAGCACTAAGGAATATTTATAGGAATACAAACTTTCCTGTACCCAAGAAGGTAAAATTTACAATGTCTCACATCCAATCAAAAATTGCCAGGCATGCAGAGAGGCAGGAAAATATGACACATAATAAAGAGAAAAGTCCGTCAACAGAAACAGACACAGAAATTACACAAATGATAGATCTTCTAGACAAATACACTAAAATAGTTATTATAACTATATTCTATATGTTCAAGAAGGTGGAGGAAGGATTGAACATGTTAAGTAGAGACATGGAATATATATATGAAAAAGACATAAAACTTCTAGAGATAAAAGAAAAAGACTGTCTTACATGAAAAACACACTGGATGGTATTGACAGCAGTTTAGAAATTACAGAAGAAAAGAGCAATGAACTTGAAGACAAAGTAAAATTGACTATCCAAGATGATACACAAGAAGAAAAATGACTGAAAGATAAGTCATTAATGACTAGTGGAACAATGTAAAGCTGCCTAATATATGTGAAATTGGAATTCCTGAAGGGAGGGTTATAAAAATATTTCAAGAAATAATGGCTGAAATTTTTCAGACTTTGAGCAAAATTATATAAATCCTAGTACACGGCACTTGAAGAAAGCTTCAAAAAGCACATCATACTAAAGTGTTAAAGAGGTGTTAAAGAAACCAGTGTTAAAAAATGTCTCTAAGGACTCAGAGAAAAATTACATATTAGATATGGAAGAACAAAGATAAGAATGACAGACTTCTCACTGAAAACAATGTGTGGAACATTCTACTGCAAATCAGTGGAGCAGCATCTTTAAAGTACTGAAAGAAAGAAAAACCATCATCAAAAATATCTTTCAGAATTAAAGTTAAATAAGACCTTGTTCAGAGAAATAAAAGCTGGAAGAGTTAATAACCAGCAGACCTGCCTGACAAGAAATGTTGCAAGGCCTTCACTTTGAAGGCAGATGATAGCAGATGGAACTCTAGATTTATACAGAGGAATGTAGAGCACTAGAAATGGTAAAAATATGAGTCATTATAAATCTCATTTAAAAAATCTCTTTAAAATACAATTGACTATTGAAAGCAAAAGTAGTGACAAAATAGTGTGAGCTTTATAATGTATTTAGTAGTGTTTGGAACAATAGCACAATGGTTGTGAAGACTACACAGCAATGAAAGTGTATTATTTTAAGGTTCTTATACCATATGTAAAGTTTTATAGTATTAGTTGAAGGTAGACTGATTAGCTGAGGATGTATACTAAAATCCAAAGCAATTGCTATAGACACACACACACACACACACACACACACAAAATGAATGATAGCCAACAAAGGGAATAGTGTAATCAGAAAAAAATACTGCATCAATCTAAAAGAATGCAGAAAAAGAGGAAAAGATGAACAAAGAACACATGAGATAGACAGAAAACCTGTAACAAGATGGTAGATTTTGACAACACTGTATCAATAATCACATTAAATGTAAATTGTGTAAGCACCCCCAACTAAAAGGCAGAGGTTGTCAGACTAGATAAAAAAGAAAGACTCAACTATATGCTGTGTATAAGAAACCCACTTTAAATATATAGACATAAATAGTTTAAGAATAAAAGAAAGATGGAAAAAGATATACTATGCTAACACTAATCAAAAGAAAACTGGTGGGAATTTAAAATGATACAACTACTTTGGAAAACAGTTTGACAGTTTCTTAAAAAGCTAAATATACACTTACCATATGATCCAGACATTCCACTCCTAGGTATTTATGCAAGAGAATGAAAGCATATGCCTATACAAAGACTTGTACATGAATATTCATAGTAGCTATATTTGCAATAGCCAAAACCTTGAAAAAATCCAAATGTCCATCAGTAGGTTAAGAGATAAATAAGTTGTGGTTTACTCACAAAATTAAATACTCCTCAGCAGTAAAAGGGAATGAACCACTGATACAAAGAACAGCATAATTGAATTTTGTAATTATCATGCTGAGTGAAAGAAGCCAGACATAAAAGTATACATACTGTGAGTCTCTTTATATAAAATTTGAAAATGTAATCTGTAATGAAGCAAAGCAGGTCAGTGGTTGCCTGGGGATGAAAGGGTAGGAGAGAGGGATTCCTAAGGGTCACAAGGAAACCTTTGGGGGTGTGGGATATGTCTGTTATCTTGACTGTGTTTATGGTTTCATATGTGTTTAAATATGTCAAAAGTTACGAAACTCTACACTTTATGTATCATTTATCATATGTCAATTATGTCTAATAAAAATAGTCATTGTGCTATTGTGGCAATGATCAAGGAAGCTGACTAAACAGGTATTACTAGAAAGGGTTGAGAAAGCTGATTGAAGTTGCAAACTATGAATTTATTTGTGCACAAATGTATACAACAGCATGTTTTTTTCCCATCACTGTTAGAAGCTGAGTTATAGGAACAGAGTATGTGAAATCTTCAAGGAATCAGGTAGTTATTTTCCAGGAATCATAACCCACTGCCGAAATAGTGGCATCTACTATGAGATGAGAGAATTGATTTCAGTCTCAGGATGAAGCCGATTTATGATGTGTGTTCACTAATGCACAGGGGCTGAGGAAAGGACTCACTAAATGTTACCATGAAAGAGTTAATGTACTATATCAAGTGTCAAATTTTCTACTGGTGCTTATGCACTCAAGAGAATCTGACTTAATGTATTTTCAACTATCTTGATAACATGCTGTATTTAATAAATGTTTTCCAATATAATATTTGTTCTACCAGCTCATTTCATATCTCCCTTGTACTTTTTAATAATCTGGTTATAGATGAGCTTAAAAGCACTGAATAACAATGGACAGAGAATTATATATTTAGTACCTTCCTTGACCTACAGCATTAGAACATAAGCTTTCAAATAAAGATTGCAAAAAAATCCTATTTAATTGTTCTTAGTTCTGCCATTTGCATTGTTCGTGTGTACCGCACCTTGCAATCCTAGCATATAGTGTTCTGCAAGGGTAGATTTGCTATGGATTCTGCCGCTCCTGGCAACACTACTATCGACTATAACTCAAAAATACCAGATGGCTGACTAATCAAACAATAATGTAACAGAGAAAGATTAATCCTTATTTTTGGATATGATGTTAAGCTTTTGCAAACCTATTTCAGGTTAAGCTCAGGTGATTGATTTATAGTATCATAGACATATAAAAAATTAGAATATTGGGATATTGGAATTACAGGTCTAGATTTGCCAGTATTTACTGTTGTAAGAATCTCAGAATATGATCTCAACTCACCCCTGTAATGTGTCCATATCTATGTGTATAACTAAAAATAAGTAAGTTTAAGTATACATTGCATTTACAACCACAGTGAAAGTTTTCTTTGATCTCATTAATGAGGCAGAGTCAGGCTTTCCTCCTTTGTCCTATTTCTACTTCATTCATAGCATTATTGCACTTGTTAGAATTATTACTTTATCTTTGTCCCTTCTGTGAGCTTTCTGAGAACAGGAACTGTGTTTTTCATTTTTGTGTTCCCAGCAACAAGACACACACTTTTGTTTAATTAATGAATAAATAAAATTGGAATCATGGAATCCAGCAATTATAATTTTCCTCAAGGTCTTCAATATTAACTGGCCTCACTAGTGATAGGTCTAATAAATGCTTTTAAAATACAATTTTGTTTCTATAACACAGCCCAGTGCTAAGCAGGTGGTACTCTTAAAGGCCTATGGAAGTGCATTTGATTAACTGGTTCCATGCATTAAGAGAAAATTAACTGAATTTTCTTTATTGTCCATTTCCTAAAAAATTGAACTAAATTTTTACAGTCATAGAGATGTCATTTATTTAGATAATGTGTCCCAGAGAGCAGTTTTTTTTTTCTTAAAAATAAATGCCCTTGCAATTTTAAAGTTGCTTCCAAAAGAATGGAGTGTGTGGCATCAGAGATCTCTTGGCATCAGCACCCCCCCAACTCTCCTTGAAGCATCTTGAAGGCCAGGTGCTTGGATGTCTTGTTCCACTGAGACATCACTGCTCATTACCTTATTTTCTTGCCAAGAATCTAAAAATAAATTGGGTAGAGTAACACACAAATTTATGTTCTCCACCTCACCTGTGCTTGTGACGTTGCTATCTAGCACTCCTGTCTTTCCCTATTCAGTTCTTACTCATTCTCCACAAATGTTATTTCAAGCCTCAGCAAAACCTTTGTTCTCTCTCCCTTGCTGTCCCTCATGTCAGCAGAGGATCCCTGGCTTTTGTTTCACAGAAAGGTTGGAAGTCACTGGGCAGGAATGCCCCATCTCTCCTGCCCCTGTCCTGTTACTGTATTAAGGATTTCTTCTTTTCCTAGAACAGTTCTTGCATTTTTTCCTGCCTAAATAAGAGGATATTTGTAGTACTGACCATCTCTCTCTTCCATCTTCCTTCTCGACTAGCTCTTTGCTATCAGCAGTTAAGCAAGCTCAAATCTCTCATGTATTAAAAATTGTCATATTTCCCTTAGCTTATGCTGTCCTTATCATAGCTAAATTTTAAGTACTCCTGTTATTTTTTACATCTTCCTCTTCCTTTCATTCCTTCATATGCTGAATTGGTTTCCAGCTTAATGAACTTTGCCACTGAAACTCCTTCAAAAAAGTCAGAAATGCCTTTTTATAGAAAAATCTGTGAATATCTTTCAGGATTTATCTTACTGATAAGTAGTGGTTTTCCTTGGAGCCCTGTCTTCTACTCACTGTCACATGTTCCCTGGATGATCTTATTCACTCTTTGGCCTTGAAGTACTGTCCGTTTTTTGTTTTTTTTTTTTTTCAGGTCTATTTGTCTATAACTTTCAAGTCTATATCCCAGATCTCTCTCCTGAGCTTCCCTTGGTGCCCAGTGATTTCCTGGAGCCTTCCACTTAGAGTCTCATATAAATATCAAACTCTACTTGTTTCCACAAAAGCTATTATTTTTCCCTCCTGATGTGTTTCTTTTCCTATGCTTTATATATAACAGTGAGGGGCAGCACCCAGTTGCCCAACCTTGTGTGTCTTCCTGGACATTTCTCTCTATTTCCATGTACATATTCAGTTAATAACCCCATGTAGTGAATATTATCTCTAAATATCCCTAAGTAGTTTAAATCCTCTCTATGCACATGATCCCTTCCCTACTTCAATCATCATTCTCTCACTGGGAATACTAATTCATCCAACTGGTTTCTCCACCTCCAGGCTGCCTTGCTATAATCCTGTCTCTATGCTGCAGCCAGAATGATCATTCTTGAGGATCTAACCATGTAACACTTGCACTAAGAGCTGTGACTCCATGTTGCTTCAGCGTAAAGCACAAGCTCCTTAAAATGGCTTACAAGTCCGTCATGATTTGTCCCCTGTATATCACCCCACCCTCATCATTTGTCATTTTAAGCTCTCCAGCCTTTCAACACTACTTTCAAATGCTCAACATGCCAGGCTCCCTCTCATTTCGGGATTTCACATATGCTATTTCCTGTGCCTGGAATATTCCTACCAATCTTTCAACTGGATCTTTTAATTTTCAGCTTAGACATTAGTTACTAAAAGTCTTTCCTGATAACTTGAGTCAGGTTTAGGTGCCACTTCTAAATACCTCCATAATATTCTACCCCTTCATCTATTATAGCATCTGTCAGAGCTCATCTGTATTTCCCTCATACTGTAAGTTTTGTAAGGAATGAGCCATACCTGTTTTACAGCTTTATTTCTAGCAACTGAGATACCTTGGTGCTTAATGAAAGTTAACCAAATAAATGGATGTTTGTGTGAATAAATGAATTAAATTCCTCTTTTTGTAATTTATATTGCCTGGTTTCATTTATTCTTTTATTAGGAAATTTTCATGTCAGCTCAGGAGTCTTATCTCCTTAAGATCTCTATAAGACTGGCTTGAGCCCACATTTCTGTGTTTCTAGAAATTCAAAGCTCACCTCTGAATTTCGTCACATTTCTGATAGGCTTTTGCTGTCATGAATACTGGATCCTCAACTCTGGTGACTATGATTTGTTTTCCTCACTGTTAGTCCAGATATGAAACTCAGGTCTTTTCACAATTTTCAAAGAGCCTTACATATAATACCTGCGAGTGTGGGAAATTTTACTCAAACAAAGGGTGGGATGATATGAGAGGAGCTATGGAGGTTTTATATTTCAGCAGTGCAGACAGCTTCAGAAGGATCCCACCACCACCAGGGGTCTCCAACTAGTCCATTTCAGGGATTCCTTTCACCATCTTTATATACTCCCTTTATTTGTTCTTTCTCAACTCTCTGGCAAAGACCAAATCCCCCTTCATCTTGTACAAAATGATTTAGCTGTTCTCTTCCCTTGCTGCCTGTGCTCTTGCATTCTAATCTGCGCCTTCAGCTCTCATTGTTTACCTCAAATAGCTTATTGAGATATTTTTCTAACCAAAGGCAGTTCCTTTCTTAAAATAATGCCTTTTTAAATCTCATTATGATTCTTTTATTCATGCCTTCATTCAACAAATATTTATTGAGGTGTGTGCTATGCTAACTACTATGCCAGGTATGGTGAACACAGAAGTTAAGAGGATGATGGGGTCCTTGATCTTAAAGAACGCAGGCTGGTGGGAAAAACAGATGTGTCATGCATGGGGATGTGCACAGTACTGAGGGAACATGGAGGGGATGGCCACATGAGTCCACGATTGCAGGCTTGTGTCAGCCTGAGGGAGCTTGAGGAACGACCAATGACTGGACTAGAGAAAGGAGAGAGTATGCTTGAACTTCGTTTTCCAAATTTCAGTTATAAAAGGCAGGAAGTAGTTGTGGTGGTACTTGAATGGGAAGAGGGCTCTGGATGATACCCACTCACTCATTTTGTAGCCAGCTTAGAGATTTTTCAGAAGAAGCAGGTGGATAGCTCAAAACACTGCAGTTTAATAAGCTCTTTTCTGGGGTTGGCCTTCTAAAAGAAGTGAGGATTGAGGTACAACAGAAATTCCAGCAGTCTAGATTTTTCAGTTGTGAATCTACATCCCTCACTAATTAGAAGGTAAACTTGAGCAAGCTGTATAACTTCTGTCATTCTATTTTTTTTTGCTTTTTAAATGAGAGGGAAAGCACTTATACTCTTTTGTAAGTTATTGAAAGTATCAAGTGAGATAATGTATGTGTGTGTTATTTAAAAGAAATATTAAAAATACATGAATGTAAGCTATTCATCAAGAGCTAGGATAAAAACTTAATGTTCAGAAATTAAAAGCTGTTAGATTTACGAACAAAAAGTTCCAAGCCTTCAAAAGACTCCATAAATATGAGTACAGTGATTCATAAAGTAGATAAATAAATACAAAATCGTTTATAGCCAAGTTCATTTTATTTTATATTTACATGTACTTGGCAACATTTCTAAATCAATGATGCAACAGAAAGATGAGCCACAGTAAACCTGACTTGATTTTTTTTAAGTTGAGCAGATTGAAGATGATGAGTCCAAGATTCTTAATACTGATGGTGGTTCCAAGTTTTTGTCCATTCAATCTGATGGTGCATTCTGCCTGGAGAGAGTCCCCCTTTTCATGTGTGTTTAATGACAAAAGAATGCTTTCAAACTGTGAGTCAATTTACTAAACAGCAAACTGTAACATCCCTGAAGGCCACACACATACAAAAAGGCAAACCAAGATCTATAGAAATGATCCTAAGCCATTAGCTGGCTCTGGGCTGAAATTGTTTCAGGAAACATTGCCAGAGGTATAGTGTAACTTTAAAACAGGAAAGGCTGCAGGATAAATAATGGGAAAAAAATTACTATGATTGATATAGATCAGTATATAATTCTCAAAAGAAACATTTTATAACAATACATTGGGCTCAGAAATTTTTTGCTGATAATGCTTCTTTTCTCAAATACAGAATGAACTATTATTTGCAATTTAACTTTTCAAGTAATGAAAAAAAGAGCAATGTACAAAGAAGAAATCTAAGTTATTATCTGCCATCCATTTAAAATTAAAAACTTCTAACAAAATATCTTTTTAATGAGCAAAATCATAGTGAGTGGAATTTAATTATTACTATTTCTTTAATTAAATGTTTTATAATTCTTATACTTAGAATCATGATTTGGGAAATAATGTTGCTTAAAATTAATTTATTTAGTGTATTTTGATGTGTCTTAATTAACATTCATTTATTTAAAGAGTCAAAGCTTAAAATTTAGTGGTTCGGTACTGGGACAAAAACAAATGGATAAAATCAACAATAAACTTGATTCAGTTCTCTATTCAATATTAATCTTAAAAATAGAAACTATTCTATTTTAATTCAAAATGAACCAAGGAGTATAAGTATAAACTATAGTTTCCACCTGAAAAACAAATATTACATAGAATTTCAAAACTATTACAAAATAATGCAATAACATCTAGCCTTCTCTCTTCAGCATTTGATAAAGTATTTGGCTAAATTTATATAATAATGTTATGTAAAACTTTCATTTGATCAGATGAAATTTTAGTTTTTGATTTCATTTAAGTATAGATTGAAATGTGAGCTCATGTTGTATTGTTATGCCCATGTTGAACATAACTAATCATAGGTTAGGCCAACTTCATTCAGGATTAGTGCAGTTATGAAATTATTAAGTTCTATGAAAGTGGCTTTGATCACTTGATCTACTATTGATTGACTCAACTAAAAAGTAAACAGACCTATTTATAGAAGTTTCTCTCTTCCAAAAGAATGTTTTTTGAAAAATTAAAAGTTTCATGATTAAATGTTTTATCTTCAACCTTTAGAAAAGAGAGAATACATCCAAATAAGAATTATACAACAACCCTATAGCAATAGGTATTCTCATATAAACACAGTATTCTCAAGAGAGTATGAAAGGAAAGATGTCTTAAAAATTATGGTGATTTAATTTTATTTTGCCCTAGAATGACATTCTCTTGAGTATTTGTGAAAATGAAGATGAATATGCAGGGATACATTCGGTTGATTTTGTGCCAGATGGCCAGTTGCAGAGGCTGAACTAAGCTGAACTGATTGATTCGTTTTTGCCATATTGCATGCTGGCGTTTACCACCACTCACATCATTCAAGTAGTAACATATTTGGTAGGTTGGTTTTTTGAACCATTTTTAAAAACTTTCTTGTGATGACCTCTGCTTTCAGACACATCTTTCCCTTTGTTATGTCAAATGGTCTGGTCTGCTAAATAATTCCTTAAATTTAACTTTCAACATACTCTTTTGTGCTCATAGGATAAATTATTTATATTGAGTGATATTAGATGAGTGAGTTACAGTAAATAAAAATAATTACCTGTTTAATGTTGGGAATAAATCTATAGTAAGTGATAATTATGATTCAAATTAATAAGTCCACAATAACTTTAAAAGAATATAGAAGACACTGTTCCTACCTTCAAGGTGCTTGCATACTAAGACAAACAAGTCTATTTTAATATTGCTGTTATAAGTACTTTGGTATCCATATTAAACATAATTACCTAGCAATCTATAGAAAAGCTAAGTGATTAAAAAGTGAAAATATACATGATCAGGGTCCAGAGTACGCTATTGCATTATAACAATACCTTAATAGCCTTTTAGGGTATTTTAACAATTCCTCATTTATTATGATTATTCTCTGTTTTGTTCATCAGTACTCTACTTATTTGAAGGGAAAGAGAGACAAAGTGTGAGATATTCCAACGCTGGAGGGCAGGAGTGATGCAATCACATATACGCCAGTTCTCTTTCATTTATTCTTTTCTTCTATAAGCTTCTTCCAGGGTAGAATGGGTAGGTTTTGAATATAAGCTGTTGACTGATAATTTAAGAGGCAAACAATGGCAAAAGCAGTTACTAAAACCCTGGAGAAGGAAAAGAATCGCTAAGGATTACTGTATATTTCACTCATATTCATTAAACTCAAAGGATAAATTTCATTTTCAAAATTTTAGTGTCTCCCATTTTTAATATATATTACATGGATCACTGTACAATGAGACAACTGTTTAAAGAATTGTATACTTAGCGTAGTCTTCAATTTTTTTCCAAGAGTAAGAGGTTCTTGGTACTAACCCCAAACAAACTAAAAAAAAAAAAAAGAACAATCATCGTAACCCTAACAAATCATAAAAAAGGATTTTGTATCCTTTACTGGCAGAAAATTTCACAATATTAGGGGAGAAACAGAATCTGGAAAACACTTTTCAGAGAAAAAACAAATGATCTCTGGGCATGAGATATCAAGTTTTGAATTCTTAGTTATTCATCCTCCCCAGAAATTTTAGAGAAAATTGAAGGAAAATGAAAGGGATTATCTCAAGGTGCATAAGGCCAAATTCTAATCTATTTTAGTTCTCATTTATATGTTTATCAAGATTGTGTAATATCTTCTGTGAATGATGGGTAGGTGAAAAATTTAATAAGGAAACAGATTTTATTGTGAAAAGAGGACTAAAAATGGCATTACCTACAAATGAAATTTGGCCTTTATTATTTGAGTTGAGAGAGAAAAACTTGTCAAATTATTCTGAGACATTAGATTTTTTTTTCATCTTCTGAAACTTGAGACTGACTGAATATATATATTTCCACTCTGCCAAAAATTCCCATGCCATCCATGTTACCTATAGTGATTTGTTGAGTCAAGCAGAGCAGTCAGCACCGCAGACTATAGGATTGAAAGAGATTAAAGCTGTGAACCTACAGTACTTTATTGACCTAGGTCTGCACATTAACCTGATCTGATCCTGTAATTACTATGAATAGAATAGGGCTTACAGTTCTCCTTAATAACACCCCATGCTTTTTTATTCTATAAAGAGATTTTCTATTCATGTTCTTTACTCCTTTTCAGATTTACAGATTTGTAGCAAGAAAGAATGTGTGTGGCTTTGCTGACACACCAGGAGAGAAAGATACCTAATGTTCATGGGCAGTAAGGGACATAGTTCATTATGTCCAAGTTTTTTTTTTTTTTTTTAACAACTTCCTTGAAAGTTTTGTCCCATATTTCCAATTAGCCAGTTCTTATCCTGCTCTTTAGGAGTAATAAAAATTGAGTTACAAACATTGGCTGATTATGAAGGAAGATTTGGCTTTAAACTCAGAGAATGGTTAAAATGCCATAATTTCATAGCATTCCTTTGATTTTAACTTTTAAATGCATAGATTTAAAATTATATTGAAAACCATCACCTATCTTAACTGAGTCAGAAAGATCATGTATATAAGTGATACACAATGGCATAATTAATAATCAGTATTGTTTTTCAATTTAGAAAAACAACTGCAGCTAGCTGATAAGGTCTATTATGAGAATAAAGTAATACCTGACTATTAATAATTATGATTTATGGTAATCAATAATAGTGATGTAATCATTGCACTCTTAAAAATAAAGTCTATAGTAGTTGACTGAGTTAATCATTAAAATGTAAACAACAGTCAATATTAGGAGTTGGCTATTTAGATTATCATGAAGTCTTTCAAAATAGAAAGTAAGAATATTACTTGTGCCCTATAGCTTATAATTTTCATTGCAATTTTGCAAAATTTCAAAAGCATATCATCATTCAGAAATGATAAATGTGCTTGTGAGTAAGTGAGAGAGTAAAAACAAAATGGCTATATGAGTCTAGGAGAGAATTTAACATATTAGAGAACCATCTTTACAGGTGTTACATTCAATACCTCAAGTAAAAATATGTTTTGTAAGATTTCTATGAATATTATATTTGTCAAAATAATTATCTTTTAAAAGTGTCAGCATGAGTCATTCTTTTCCACAAGAATAAATAAAATAAGCCCATTAAGAGAATAAATTGTGTTAGTTAAATTTTTTGAACAAATATTTAAAAATCAAGTATGTTCAAGAAAAAATATGAGCTACAAAATAGAGTAATACTTTGACAGTTATGGGATATTGGGTGGATGATATAATTTCACTTCTTTTTAAAGTTCCTGTTTAGAGCAATTAATACAAGTAGAACATAGCATTTAATATCAGAACTTTGTTTTAAAATCTTTTATCATAATTTTCTCATCCTCCCAAATAGAGGGATTATTATAAGTCACTTTGATTAGTCTGTCAAAGCCTCTTTCTCTGTTGCACTTTACTAAGTGTATGAATAATCTATATCATGCTTTTAAGAAGTAAGAATTTGAAATTAGGCAGGTTAAGAGTTTGCCAAACAAATGTAGTTTGCTGGTATTCGTTGTGAGAACTATATTGCTTTAAAAGTATCATGTGCATAAAATCTATTTAACAGTGTGATTCTTTGATGCTATTTTGGTATTTGAAGTTTTACTATTGAGAGAATATTGATAATCTAACTAATGACATTATTAAAATATTTCAGGCTTAAAAAATACAAATTAGCAATTAGTGACTTTAAAAAAGTATGTGTATATATTTTACACTTTGCAATAGTGTGTAGTGGGTAAGAGATTCACAGTGAAATCCCATCTTTTTGGTAGCTATTTTTACCATTAAAATGAAAAAGCATTTGGAAACAGTAGGGTAGTTTTTATCTGTAGGATTAAAAAGAATCTGAACAGAAAAAATGGATTCATATCATGTTCTTTTTGGGTACTAAACCTAGAGAAATATATAGCAGTTGATTTATTGTAAGTGGGTTGAATTTTCTCTCCTGGTGGGCTTTTCAAACCTTTAGTTGCTGTTCTTATCCTTGCTGTGTGAATATCATTTTTATATCACTTTTTGTTAAAAGGAATTTCCCATGAAAGCCCACAAAAGTAGCCTGGAATGTGATTATCCTCTTTCCATGAAAATTTTTATGGGTTTGGGTCAGTATTACATTTCTGTTCACTGATTTACTTTGCACCAGTCTCTATAATAAGGGAATTCATGAATGAGGGTTGCCATTATAGCCTTTAGGACCAGAGAGGATTTCCTCTATAAAACACAAAAGGACCAAAATGACAGTAACAGGAAACCATGTTATTAGAAAAGCCTATGAGATTTTGGTAAATTTTTATGGCTATAGTAGTTGGTAATGTAAACATTTTCCCTCCCCATCTTGGAAAAAAAACTGTTGCTAGAGAGGGTAGAGGAGAAAAAATGTTTTTGGGAAAAAAAACTTTCCAAGTACTTATTTTAGGCTGTTTGATTTTAAAATTTGTTACAGCATTTGAATTATCTCTGGCCCAAACCTATTTGTTCTATTAAGAAAGAAGCTAGAATGTGATCAGGGCCTTTAAATTGAAGATCAGAATAAATAAGTAATATTTTTAAAAATGTAATTACTATTATGTCTTACTGCCATAAGTATAGGTTTGAAAATAATAAATCATATTTTGTATAATCATTCACAGAGTTAATTACAATAACGTTGCACTGGAATATAGACTGAGTCCTGATAAGCTTGCTCTCAGACCTTAGAGGTGATACTGGCTGTAGGCAGAGGTTTTACAATTTTGTCTTAGAAAAAACTGCAGCTTTTAAATGCTTGCTGCTTTACAGCTATAAATAAACACATATTTATTTTGTTAGTAATATATATAACACTATAGTTTGCCTTAAAATATAAAACATTTGTGCTCTTATAATTTTGTGCTATTGTAAATTGGCTTATATTTTCCTATTGCTAAGAATCATACTAACATTATTTAATTTATAACATTGCACTTTTAGCAGTAACTTTAGCAGCTCTGACATTAAAGTCTATAAATGAAGGCTATCAGTTGAGTAATTTTCTTTCCAAATATAAACTAAAGCAGTGACGTTCATAAGTCTATATTCAGAGAGCTAAATCTTATAAGTGATTTAGCTTTTTATTAAAAATTATTATATAAGATGAATTTTTGAATATTTCCTGTATAAGAATACTGTACATTTTTATTGTATTATACATTAGTATTTTAGAGTTGACTATATGGGAATTATGAGAAGGCTCACAAATGCCTACAGAGTTTTTTCCTTTTTTTAAAAATTAGCTATGATTTTCTTTTCTTTCTATTATTTTTGGGACACTTATATTCATTATACAGGTAGCACTAGGTAAGGTTTATATACTTTACTTAGTGCCACTATTTTTATTCATTGAAATGTAGGTCTGTTGGGCAAGGGAGCATTTAAACACACTTTTTTCCTCTTTAGTAGAAAATCTTATGGTTTCCATTGAAAAGAAAAATATCAAAACAGATTAGATGGCAAAACAGAATACTGGCTGACTGTTCTGAATGATGCAAATAAAAGTAAAAATTGAATTAAAAATGAGGATACACAGCAACAAAACAAAAACTTCACTGAATTCAAGAAAGCCCTTCTTAAACATTAGTATTGGTTATAGCTTTGAACCACTTATGCAGAATTCATGGTGGGCATTGCTACCTTCTAGATAATTCACCTCTTTTGGTTTGATAAGCATGTTAAGAGCCCGAGTAATATATGTGTTTTTGGGCAAAGTTCTTGCTGTAGGGATACAAGCAGAGTTTCCATTTTCCAGCTTTCCAGCGTGTATTTCTTTTATGGGTCATCAAACACAGGTATGCTGGGATTCTGGAAAACAAAGTATGTGGCCTCCCCCCCCACACACCCCCAGAGGTCGATTATGTCCTTATATCATTGCCAAATTTTACCATTGATACATGTGTAATTGTGTGAGCATGAGTGTGTGTCTATGTGTACGCGCATATGTATGTCTAAATTAGCCATCGATTTCCAGGGAGGAGGACCTTTGCCTAAAGAAAGGTTACAGTAAATGTATGTTACATACCTATTTAAACAAGTCTAACTGTTATTAGTAACATAGTATATGAAATTAGGGCTATGATCATGATTTTACAAGATTTACGAATAGTTACAACTTACTGAGCACCAACTTCATGTTATGTACTTTTCATACTTTTACTCCTAAATGGTAGCTATTATCATTCTAATTTTATAAGGAAAATTAAGGATCAGAGAGGTTAAGTGACTTGCCAAATGTAATGCCACCAGTACATGTAAGTTTTTATCCTTGTCCATTTGAAACCATTTGGCCTTTTTATCCCAGCATTTGTAAAAGATTTAAAGTTTACAAAGCATCCTGACATAAAGGATTCTAATCTCATGAGTTCTAATAAAACAAAAAAAATCCTAAAATGCTGAAAAGGCAAATGAATTTGATGGCATTTGAGGTAGCTCCATACTTGATAGGTTGACAAGGATAAATACATATTATTTTACATTTTACAGAAAGCTTTAAAGAGGCTACAGTATCTACATACTTTATCCAATATAAGTGGCCTATTGGGCGTAAGTGTTTCAAATGTAGTCTTCTATTTGCAAATCAGAACCAAGCGCTAGATAATGTGCAAATGAATGAGATTAGAAAAGAGATATGAAAGATCTCTTCTTGAATTTTGCTCTAAAAAATGACAACTTCATTTATACATCTAAATTGCCAGGTGGATTGAAAGCAGGTAGATACTGGATGTTGTTGACATTTTTTAGAGTTCCTTTATTTTCTATCTATTTGATAGAAAAACCTAATTTTTTGACTTTTTGATATTATTAAATTGTAGAGTTACCTAAAATTTTAAATGTGAACAATTGTGTTTAGGCTTTTCATATGCTCTCTGGAACAGAGCGGGGAAAGGATTTTGTTTTTGCAGATAACATTTTTTGCTGTTTTCCTATGTATTCCAAACATGTCGTGGTGATATAATAAATATATATTTAACAATATTGGGAGAAAAATTCATTGTGCTAGCCTGAGAACACCAAAGTGCTATGAAACTCCTTTATTTCCAATCTGGCCATTCTATCAGCTGTCAGGAGGTAGGCTGGGGGGGGGGGTTGGGAGAAGGGAATTTAATCATGAAGTGTTCAGGCACCCCAAATTGTCATTATAAGTCACATGAGTAAAATGGCTGAGGGATCTAGGTCCAAGGTGTAATCAACCAAATTATCTTAAATGAATTGTAGGATTTCATACTTTCAGTGACAGTAGCAAATGACTGTGCTTTCTTAGCAATTCATTCAAATTAGTGATAGAAAAATGAACACACCCAGAATAGAGGCTAGGTACAGTCCTTTACAGAAGGTAATCTTTTATAGGCAGACATAATGTTACCTTTGTAGTATTCTTGGCCAAAACATTTAACCTAAACCTAACTGTTAAAAAAAGAAGAAGGAAAAATTTAAGTTGTGGGACATTTAAATGACTGACATAGGTTCTTAAAAATTTTAATGCATGCAAGACAAATGCTGGGAAACTATTCTAAATTAAAGGTGGCTACAGAGATATATATATCTAAATGCAATCTATAGTCCATAATCCTTTTTTTTTAAAGATTATTTATTTATTTATTTATTTGACAGAGAGAGAGACAGCGAGAGAGGGAACACAAGCAGGGGGAGTAGGAGTGGGAGAAGCAGGCTTCCGGAACGCCAAGCAGGGAGCCCGATGTGGGGCTCGATTCCAGGACCCTGGGATCATGACCTGAGCCGAAGGCAGACGCTTAACGACTGAGCCACCCAGGTGCCCCTATAGTCCATAATTCTTGATTGGATTTCAGATTCCTTCCCCCACCACCATATAAGTTGTAAAGGACATTATCAAGAGAACTGGAGAAATTTTACATACGGATTTTATAATAGATAATACTATTGTAACACGTTAAATTGATTGGGTGTGATAATGATATGGTGGTTTATGTAGCAGAATGCCATTGCTCTTTGGAGGCACACACTAAAGTATTTAGAGGAGAAATGTCATGATGTTTGTAGCTTAAGTTCAAATGGTTCAACATAAGAAGATATGTTTCAAGTTGAAACACGACATTGCCAATATTCAACAATTTTTTACCAAGAGAAAGCAAATGTGGCAAAAATGTTAATAATTGTTGAATTAACTAAAGGATATATGAGTATTGTTATACTAGTCAAATCTTCTGTAGCTATAAAACTTTTCAAATAAGTTGGAAAAAAATTACATTTTTGTTTTGTTTTAGTGAGCCATGAAAACACAATTTAGTTGAAACTGGCATCCTATATTCAATGTACACAGCTAATTCCTATTATTCAAGCCAAATAAAACCTTCTCATTCTCAGTCATGGGAAGTATATTCAAATTGTCCAAATAATTAGCTTCATGGATTCATGTCACTTTTCCAGAAAATAGCACAATGTTTCGTTCACCAGAAAACCATTTTGAAGTGTGTTTTGTATCTCTCACTATAGGTGTATCCTTTACTATATTAATTGGGATGTATTCTTTTATTTTAGAACTCAAAGACTCCAGTGCTTTGATTAGTTTGGGAGTGGCAAATGTAAATCCTAATCTTAGTTTGATATTACGCAAACTAAAATTTTTGTTCTTAAAGTGTCTTTATTATACGATTTGAAATATCTTTCAGAATATAAAATGTATTGAGAAATGATCACTATTTTAAAAAATTCAATATGATTTTACCTTTCTTATTATCTAATAGACCTGGTTTTATACCCTGGTTGGTAAGTTTGTATTTACATGAGTGTGAGTTCTCTGCCCCGTATTCTGGTAAAATGCAAACTGTAATGACTAGGCCATAAGTCCCAGTCTACAGAGCTGCAAAGATACCCCTTTTGTATATATCAGGTTGGGGATTTGTTTTGTGGTGATCACCCTTTCTGATTTGAAGATTGCATGACAAGGAACTATTAAAGTAAAGGGCAAAGAATTCAATTTCTTGATGTCGCTTTTCTTGGACAGGCTTTAAAAACAGGTCAGCCCGTGTTATCTGGATTTGTGTATTACAGCAGTACCTGCTAATGCTGCTGTGCTTAAGGGTCTATCAGTGTTTTCATTTTCAGGGTTTGTAGACTGTATTTTGATTCTCTAAACCTAAATAAGCTTCCATTCCAAATGGTAGTGAACGAGGTCTGTGGGAGGATGCATATTTTTATAGTATACTGCAATTAAAAAATGAATGTTTGCTTTAATATACGCTAAGAGGTGAAAAATGAAAACATCAGATTAACAAAATCGTCCTAACATTGGATAACTCAACATTTGGTTCTTTTTGAAAAGGTCTATGAATTGTGCAATTAGATATCTCCTTAAAGATCCATTAAAATGGTAATTATAAGTTTCTGAAATTTGTGTGTGTTATATTTTAATCATGACCATATTAATGTGCTACCTTTTAGCTATTGTTAAATTTCACCTTTTAAATGGGTCTAAGTAAAGCTTTTTAGAATGGGCAATTATGCTTTGTTATCATGTACTATTCTACTAATATAAAGATAATGCCACTAATACTTTACATGCATGTGTATATATATATATACATATGTATATGTACATATATATGTATGTAGGTATATATATATATATATATATACACACACACATATACACCCAGAAAGATTTTTATATACTTCTATTTCACTCAAGAAATATCTTTTCTGACATGTCTGGGTTGTAAGTTTCTAAGAGATATACAATAAAAAATAGTAATTGTTGTTTTCTACATAAATATTAAAACTGGAGAACTGTCTTTAACACTTAATACCACCTATATCTAAAAGTTTTACGAAGGGCTTCATTTTAACACAGCTCCATTTCGGCAATTTGTATATAAGAGCAGAAATATATTTGATAAATCTTTTATTTTGTGGATTCATGATTATTTTTAAAAATCCAAAAGCTGAAAATAAAAAGGTGGCCGTTCTATATTGTAGAGCAAAAATACTGTTCTGCCACTAAAATCTAATTAAATACAATGAAAACTACTTACTTTCTTGTCTTCTAGTATTACATCATATAAATTAAAAAGCAAATGGTTAAATTGCCCTTAAGTAAAATATTGATTTTTAGTGATAATCTTAGCTTTCTATGAAGAAGCATTGTATCTCCAAATAAGACATTGGGAAACATTAGAATAAGAATAGTAAATGATTATTTTTTGGTGACGTTAAACCTATAGTTGTAAAAATACGGTCACCTAATGCTATGTTGTAAATGATTTTTAAGTTGATCTTGTGCTTGTGTCTTTTATGTAACAAACGTATCGGATATTGTGGTATCAAAGATTCTTGCAATATCCAGGTTTACCAGGGTTAGATTAAAAATTAGTTTGAAAAAACTATCAGCAATGATTTTCTTATCATCTCTGCTCTTGAGTTTTCTTTTTAAGGACTGACATTGGGATCACATGCTGCAATTTTTAAGCATGATGGGATGGGTTAAGGACAGAGACTTAAAATGGCTTACCTGGCATTTCTGCTTACATTTTAAAGACTCGGATCAGTGTCATCGGAGGCATCTTTGTGGTCTCTCCCAACACAGCTGAAAATATTAGAAATACAAATGGAACTTCGGGACAGAGGCCATATTTTACATGTTAGGTTAATTTATATTTTGGCTAAGTTGCTTGTTTCATACAAAGGTTTCTATGGGCATAGATTTTTTTTTTTCCTGTTGACATTAAATGAGAAAGCAAAAAAAAAATTTTTTCCAGAAAGCCAACAGTTTTCTACGTAAATGGGTTCAGACTTAATTTTAATGGAAGTGAAACATAGTCAATAGAGGCAAATTAAAACCATATAATTTTGTAATCTTAGTTTAGCTATAATTGCAGCAATAAAACAGTGGAAAGAATAATTGTGGAACATATGTTTGTGAGTGACATTATCTAGGTGACTTCCCCTCTACGGCAATGTGCTGTCCTATTTGTTTCCCCCTCCCTATGTATTGGAATGACAAACCTGCAAGCCTGGAGTTAATGCTGATTGCAGCAGCTGCTTACACATGGAGTCTCCATAGCAACTGTGAAGGTTGCCATGCAACCATATTCTTTTAGGGACAGTGAAAATGCCCAAAGGCTTACTAAAAATACATGGGGAAAAAAATCTGAAATTTTCTTACTACTTTTAGTGGTTATAAAGAACTATGATACAAGTTGAAAGCACAGGTCAAGCAAATAAAAACCCAGCCCTGACCTTTCAAAAATTGCTTGCTGTTGCCTGAAATCTCAAGCTTTATTCACAGAGATGACTTTTGATCGATTGTAAAATTGGTAGCTTATGCTAGGCAGCCCTTGAAGACGGGAAGATTCAGTATGGTGCTATTGGTATTCCTCATGGGGTTAAAGGTCAGTAGAAAGTCATCAATGCAATATTGATTGGTGGGGCTGAAAAATGCCCATGTTTACACCTTCTCACTGCTTAGGGTTGCGCACCAAACCTTAAGTAGACTCATGCAGCCTCTGAGCGTGCTCTGGAACAAACCATTCCACCAGCAAATGTGACATCACTTCAGTCAGCTCAGCTGTTTCTGCAGCTTTCTATAAATAGCTAGATAAAAAATTGAAGACTACTTGCAGAGCATTTAGTCAACCAATCTGCTTATCCGAATCATTTAAGATATGTTACGATTCTGGTTTTTAAAATCTTGTTATTGTCCATGTTTTTCATTGTAAATTGTTATTTTAATAACAGAATCTTTTTGGTATACATATAAAATATGCTTATATATATATACACCTTTATTATAACTTGACTCTTTTAATAGGTGACTTTTTAAAAAACCTGATTAGATATTGGCCAACATCTAATGGCGTAGGCTGTATCCTAGCATCTGATCATACATCTTTACATACATATAGATTTTTTATTTAATTTATTATTTTATATACAAAAATTCAGTGAACAAATAACATCAGACAAGTTGACTATCATCAAATTGTAATATTGTCAGGTTTTTAAAAATCAGCTGAGATAATAAAGAGATGAATATTTGCAAATGATAAAGAACTTATGTGCATTTTCTTTAATCACATTTCATATTAATCAGTCATATTCTAACATTTTTGTGTGCAATTTTCTCAAGATAGTTACATGGTTATATATTCAAATGAATCAGTTTCTCTACAAATACTCTGAAATTGCAAACTGTTTCTATCAGGCTAACATTTCAATGCTTTGTGATGAGGCATTCCTCAATTTTCCATAGATTTTGTACCAGGAAAGATGACAGCAATTACCTCGGTCACAGTAACAGAGAATTTCACTATTTCAAATCAGTTAAGACAGACTTCCTCAAAACCTTGTAGATAGCCTGTGTCTACAGTTTACCAAAATATGTGGTTATCCCACTCAACCTAGTTAGAGGGTCAAATGAACACTTTGTTTCCTAGACTTCAAATATCCAGACTGATCTATGATATGACTACATAGGTATACCTGAAAAACAATAAAATTCCGTCATTTGGAGCATCCTCAAGAACAATAAAGAACACTCATCTAGAAAGAAAGCTCGATCTACGTACCAGCTCATTTCTTACTGTTTTTAGTTTTTTTTCTGTTGCTTTGCTGCCAGCAGTTTGGGTTTTTATAATACCTTCATCCCCTCCTGTAGGAAAGATTATGGTAGGCAATATAAATTTTATCCAAATCTACTCTTTTATTAAAATAATGAGCACAGATATCTTAGACTATTAACATGCTTTTTGTCTTCGTATTCCTCTTTAACTGACAATTCATAAAGGCTATATATATAGCACATGATGTTAAATTGATGACTGAATTGAGATGAAGTCTAGATTTGTTTTTTAATAAAGATTTACTTTATTATGTAAACAGGTAACACCTAGAACTAGACATAAAATTAACCTGTAGTGCAGTGATCTGAAATGAAAATTACTTTTTGAAAATCATTATAAAGTTAAATATGTAAAAAAATTTAATAACCAGTAGATTTGATACCAAGTTATCTGAACATAGCTAATACTTTTAAAAATTTGGAAGTAGTTGAACTGATGTTATGTAAGCAAACTGTAAATGTGTATATGTAAACTTATGCAATAAGCTATATAAACAATCTATAGAGCAGGGCTTTAGGTTTATACTCCACGCTGCTGCTTTTTCTTCAACTGAATATCTTTTGATAAAAATGGAAATATGACATAGCATGCAAGCTTGAAAAAAATTAAATTAGTATTGTTACATCACTATCTCTCCCATCCTAGTATTTAAAAGCATGAGAGAAAAGTGTGCTAATTTTAAGATTATTTTCTTTCTTACAGCAATTTGCTGTGTATGCCAACTACACATTTATACTTTATTTTACTCTGGTTTGGTTTTAAATTTGAATCTTTTACAGGGAGCAGTTTTTAATTTGCATTCCATTGCCTCATTTATGTTCTCAAACAAATTTACGAATATAGGTGGACTGTTTTCACTTGATTTGATAGACAAGCCTCTTTCCAAATATGTGCAAATCCCCAAGATGTTCTGGCTTTTTAAGATTATTGTAATTTAAATTGTTTTTTTTCCCAAAGAGCCATACTAAAATACTGAGAAAAATTTTATACAGATATTATTTGAAAACTGAATTGAATGAGAATGTGTAACTTTGGTTATAATTCTGTTTATCTCAGAATACCCCTACATGTTCATCTATGTCTAAATGTAATGCCAGGGCCAAAATTACACTTAATTTTTGAACATTTGTTCTATATGCTCTCAAAATTTTTTTAAGTAAGCTTTTAATAACTTGGAAAGAAAACTTACTAATATCAAAAAGGTAACTGTTTATTAAAATATAAAAAAATGCATTTAGAAAATAGTTATGTGATCCTGTTTTAGGTCAGTATATCTCAGGGCATTATCAACACACTAAAAAAATTGAAATTGAAAAAAATCTTTTTAGCTTTTTTTTATGACAGTGAACCATTAA
Source organism: Phoca vitulina (assembly GCF_004348235.1). Lineage (NCBI taxonomy): Eukaryota > Metazoa > Chordata > Mammalia > Carnivora > Phocidae > Phoca > Phoca vitulina. Next base: position 15,589,747 of record NW_022589728.1, on the reverse strand, counting down.
ATCTCATGAGTAATGTTGAAAAAAAGCTGGATTGTGCATAGATTGCTCTTTACCCAGGATGCACTTCTGTCTGCAAGATTCTGAATAGAGACACACCTGCTAGCTAGCTGATAACACTCTGGGGTCATTTCATTGAAGAAACTGTCAGCCAGGAGGTACTTAAAATAAAGCCACAGACAAAATCATGACCTGCACTGTTGAGACTAAAAAGGTGTAAAAGCAGAAAGGAAATGTAGATAAATGCACATTCCTTTGTACCACAACAAAACTTTTACATGTAAATTCAACTGAATAGGAAAGAATGGGAAAGAATGTTTCCCTCTACAGTAGAAACAAATTAGATTGTTCAGCTGCACATTTGGCTTTCAGCCAAAGGAGTCGTGTGCCATGCTTGTTTGCCTACCAGTGCTGCTTAGATTGGCAAATGCCCATGCAGTTTGAAGAGGGCAGGCGGATGACTGGATGCCTGCCAGGAAGTGTGTGGGACTGATGCCACTGCTGGACTCCATAGCCTGGTAGGAATGAGGAGTACAAAGGCATTCAATAATCTGAATGTCCCTTTGCTTCAAGAGAGTGGTGCCAGGCAGCATTTAATGAGAGATTGCTTTGTTACAAAGTCCTCAACATCAAGTGGGCTGGTGAGCTCATTAACCTGACTGCAGCAAATAAAAAAGGCACACTCAGAAGACTCCCATGATAGCCTACTCAATGGTGTAAGAGCCCTTTTGCTTCCTTTATGGTGATCCATTAGCACGCAGCAGTGTAAACACCATAAAGCAAGCCAGGTTTCTGATTGTTCAACTAAAGTCTGTTTCCCCTTGGGGATTATACCACCAGTTGATATAGGATTTTTCCTCTTAAGATTTCGATCTACTATATAATGACCTTCTTTGCAATGAAGGATTTTGGGGGTTGCTCTTAAGAGCATAGCTCCAGTTAAGGAAACATGAATAGTTCAGGTGTCTGAAAGAAGGTAATGATGTAGGACATACAGAGAAACAAACTACAAAGTGGAGTGATCCCAAGGGGAAATCTTGCCGTGCACTTCTGAAGCCCAAAATGGTGAACACATTACATTACTTTTCTATGTTCCGTTTATTTTTAGCTTTCATCGGACTTTACACTTATATAGGAGGTAGGCCACCCCTGCAGTTAGGAGACAGTTAGTTCACTGAGCATCTGTCTCTGAGTGCTGCTCTGGCTCTCTGGGGATTGCATTATTCTGCAAAGGCTCTCCAGCAAGGATTCATTTCTCCTCCATTTGAAACATATTTGATGGTCAGTTGTGCAAAAATTCAACCTAGAGAATCTAAACAGAATGCTATAGAACAAACTTTTTTTTTTTTTTAAACTGTCAACTAGAAAGGCAAGGCAAAGGAAGACCAAAATGAAAACACCAAACATTTCAACATTTCATCTTTAGCTATCTAAAGGCCATCTGTTGCTTTGTTATGTGTCCAATTACTAATCTGGGGATGTCTGACTAGGGGAAGTGGATGATTTAAGGGATTGGTTTGAGGAGTGGGAAGTAAAAAGCTTGTTACTTTCAGGTCACCAGTTCAAATCCAGGACTAGGCACCAAGGAATGGCAGTCATTGTTTTTTGGCTGATATTTGGTGGTCAAGATAAAATGAGTTAACAGTCTTGGTCTTATTTTTAGTTGACATATGTCTTCAGTAATTAAAATTACTATCTATATTTGCAACATAATCTGGACATAGAAGGTGTTATTTTTATTTTCTCCATAGTCATTTTGGAAAAAGGATCAAGTCTAAGTGTGATGGAATCATGTATGAGACTGTTCTGGCACTTTGTTAATTTAAAAAAAAATAAGATATATCAAAATGACTTGTGAGTATTTCTTTTTTAAAAAAAGATTGATTTGATTTATTTATTTATTTGAATGAGAGAGAAAGAGAAGACAGAGAGAGCATGAGCTGGGGGAGGAGCAGAGGGAGAGCGACAAGCAGACTCCACAATGAGCGTGGAGCTGGGCCCGGGGCCAGATCCCACGACCCTGAGATCACGACCTGAGCCAAAATCAAGAGTCCGACGCTTAACTGACTGAACCTCCCAGGCACTCTGAGTTGTGTATATTTCTGAGTGAAATATGATGCAATGACTATAGAATTCAATGAAAAGTAATGAAATACTGAAAATGCCTTACATGTTAATAGCATTGAATCCATCCATCTGAATATATAAAACAAAAGTAGCTGTGTACCTCAGTTTCCAAATTTGTTTAAATAATAAATATTTTTAAAGAAGGTTATTATCTTCATATATGAGTTCCTTGAAAATTAATTAGTTTGTGTCTGATCTATATATCTATATATGGAGGACATATAGATACATATATAGATAGATAAACATAAATGTAGATCAACATAAATGTCTCTGTATATATACAAAGATATATGCATAGAAAGGTCAAGTTAAAAATATTGATGACTTTGTTTTGAACTGATGACTTGTTCAACTTAAAATAGAAAGCACATAATGAGAAAAGCACCCTTCATTGGCATATGGGAAATAGATTTTTAAAGGTATGGTTAGACCACTGAAATATCAGAAAGCCTTAATAAATATTTTAGAGGCTTTTTACTGGATGGTGAGCTTTTGGAGGGGAGACACCATTTATTTTTGTTTTGTCCATCTTTGTTTTCCTCACTGTACTTCTCAGAGTACTTTACATGAATACATTTTTAAAATTATTTAATTTATTGCATACAGATTCTTAAGCAGGAGATAGAATTGCATTATTGGCAAAGCAAGGGTTTTGAAGTAAGTCAACCCTGTGCTATAAATCTGGCTGTGTGAGCTGTGTGAGCTGTGTGTCCTTGGACAGGTTACTTAACTTCTCTAAGCCTCAGGTGTAAAATTGATAAGAATGTCTACTTCATAGGAGATTAAAGGATTCAATATCTGAAAAGTAACTTGAACATTACTGGCATATACTAGGTAGTATTATTACTGTTATTTCAGTAATATTGCTATTTTGAGTTCTTGTTTATTCCTTCATCCTGGATTTATTGATATCCACCATCCCATGCTCATCTTATTAATAAGCCAGGTCCAGTGATCTCCATATGATATATTATATTTCCTGCTGCTATCACCAGAGGTAATAGAGTCCTTTAGAATTGTTAAAACAAAACAAAACAAAAAGCCTGTTTCCCACAAAAACCATAAGACTTGATGCAGAAGCTTATTGATCAACCCTCCCTTGGCAATGGTAAATAACTGAAAATCTAAGAAAAGGGTAAATCCTCTTTTAAGCTCCACAGTACGCCCTATACAGGGAGCTGGATATCAGTCTTCTTTTTATTTTCAAAGCAGTTCAAACATAATATTGGCTCATTTGGTATTGTGAACTGTAGTTCACAAATAGGCCAAAGGCAGATGTTCCACTAGGAGGCAGCACAACGTTGTGAGAAGGTCCAGGACTTTGAGGTCAGTGAAGACCTGGATTCAAATCAGTCCAATCATCGACCAGCTGTATGTGACTTGAACCTGACTTTCTACTCCTCCCAGGTCTCTTCTTCATCCAGAAAGTGGGCATAAGGCTTTCTTTGGAGAGTTACAATGAGGATGCCTGAAATAGCAATGTAGCTTGCAAGATGCCCTCAAGGCATTTTGTAATTGCTCCTTGCTTGCCACCTATGTGAGGGCTCCCTGTGAAGCTGAAGCCCTGTGGACTGGCAGAGGAGCTAGAGGCTGCTTGGCAGCCCTGAAAATGCGACATGGAATGGCGGTAGAGAACGCTGAGTCTATAGAGGGCGACAGGCACAGGAGTGTGGAGTGCGGCAAAAAAGCAGATGTTTCTTCTTGATCTGAAGCTGAGTCAAAAAAAAATCGTCCCAGTTTTGTTGTGCAGTAGAACTTCAAAATGAAGGATCGGGACAACAGAATAAGCTTAGAACTCCTTATCGTGACATGAAACGATCTAGTCGGAGAAACCATCTCCTCTTATTTAGGCTGCTGCCTCAATCTCTCTCTTGGTCTCCTTTTATCCAGCCTTGCCCTCTCTTAAGTCCCATTTCATTGTTATTGTTGTTGTTGTGTTTCCTAAAGCACATTCCTTTGACTCTCTTATCCTGATTCTCCTCACCTGGTTTGGATGTCTTTGGAGATACCAGTGGGTAAGGGGAACGTTCAAAGGAGAAAATTCCACAACTGCTACAGTCTAAAACCAGTTAACAAAACCCACCAAGCGGATGAATTCCACTGTCAAGTTTGTTCCTCTTGTAAAAATGAACAAGCTAGTGTTCTGCATAAAAAACAAAGTCCTCTATAGTCCAGGCTCTGTGGATTCATTTATATTTATCACTCAAATCATTCCCTGTTTTGTAATCTCACTTTTTGTCCTCTTTTAATTCAAAGCCCTTATATCTTAGCTCCCCTCCCCCAACAACGTGAATCTCACAAGACCACATGTTACTCTGCCTCTGATTATTAGTTACTACATTTGCATATTGTGTTTGCTCATTATAATGTTATTAGCTTGAAGAGCAGATCTTGCAACAGAAGTTATCAGGAGTGACACTATGCAGTTCTTTTTAGTGAGGAACTTTTCTCAACTTGGAGCTGTCATTTTTATGATTGCAATAATATAGTCTCTTCCTTTTTTTTAAAGATTTTATTTATTTATTTATTTATTTATTTATTTAGAGAAAGAGAGAACGTGAGCAGGGGGAGGCGCAGAGGGAGAGGGAGAGACAGAATCTCAAGCAGACTCTGCAGTGAGTGCAGAGCCCAACTTGGGGCTCATTCTCAGGACCCTGAGATCATGACCATAATCAAGAGTCCAGTTTAAACGATTGAGCCACCCAGGCACCCACCCCTACAGTATCTTCCTTTTTAAGATTATTTTAATAGTGCCTTTGTGTATTTTATGCACTAAAACATATCCTCCTAAGTGCACTAAATTTATTATTATAATTCTATTAACATACAAAAATATTGCCAACCACAAAAAAAGATTGTTTCTTACACACTATTCATCCACATATATGTAAGCTCAATTTAGCATCCCAGTTTGTTATAAGGACCTGACATGTTATAATGCTATTTGTCTCTGAGTCTTTCCTTCTAAGAAAACCTATATGCATACCTACTCATTTATAATAAAACCATGAGCCGTCTGGATATAGCTCTCCATGCTTTGTGTGCTGGCAGAGTCTCTCAGCCAATAAGAGCTAGTGTGATAGCCTGTGCTAGACTTGCCCTCTCAGCCAATGAGTGTCAGTGTACTATACTGCAAGTACTCTCAACTTCAGTCTCTTTCTGCCATTATTATATATTCCTGTGAATAATTTTGACTCAGGATGGCTGCCAGAAAATGTAATGTACCTGCCCATCCCCCCCAAATCAAGCAAAGAGTATATTACAAATCATAAAGATTAATTTTTGCAGTGGCTGAAGGAGCTTAATGAAATGGTACACAGAGCCCGATAAAGATCACAGGCAGTTAGGGACTAGTGCTTTGACTTTATAAAGGGCATCAAAAATATTAGTGCAGCATGGACGTACTGACCAACCATTATATGAACTGTAGTTGCAGGCCTAATGGCTGGAGGTGTGCCATGATTTCAGGAGATTTGAAGAGGTTGAAAGAGGGACTCTATCCCTTTATCCGGATGACGCGGTTAAGAACATCATCTCTGTAAAGATTATTGGGTTATTGCTGATTCCATTTTCTTCTTTCTAGAAATGTGTTAAATGGGATACCCTTTATATGCCCAGTTCTTAGAATAAGAGATTTCTCTGATCCAGGAAGAAGTTTCTTTTTCAGATCAACACTACACATCACCTTCAAGGGTTCCCCAGTCTTGTCTGCTGACAGACTTTGGGCCACGCGCCCTTTGTTTCCTATTTACCTCTCCATATTTCACTCTCAATCTTCATCCTCACATGTGCCCTTTTGAATGTGCCATTCCTTGTATCTAGAATGTTTGTGTCTTCTCGTCTCTTTTCATAGTGAATTATAATCCTTGGGATCTTCACCCTAGTATTCTTCTTCAAGGAAGCCTTCAATGAACCTTCAAGCAGGCCAGTCTCCTTGCCAGGTTCCCATGCAATATCCCTCCACCCTGCAAACCTCTCCTTCATTTGCTTGTTACAGTTTACAATTCTTATTTATTTACGGCATTATGTTATGGTATAATCACATGAAAGCAGGAATTATGTGTGTATCTTTACTCACCATATACCCCCAGCACCTAACACAGTATGCCTGGCACACTGTAGATACCTAATTATCATTTGTTGAATGACTGAATGGACTCAAAGTCACTTTCCAATTTCATTTTCCACCATCCTCCCATTTCCCTGTGCTCTTTATTATCCAGTTATCTTAATGTCAATATGATACTCCCAAACACATAATGTGCTTTCACATTTATCTGACTACGTTTATCATCTCTCTCCAGTCAGAAATGCATTTTATGCTTATTGAAATTATGCTCATAGCTTAAATGCCTTGTTCTCAGATATTCATTTCCTAGTCCCCCGCCCCCCAAATTTCTTTTTTTTTCCCCTCAGCACTTCTACAACATTTAATTATACCTTTAGTACTTTTCCCTTAGTCAATCTGTGCTACTCTAACAAAACAGCAGAGAGTGGGTTGCTTAAACAACAAACATTTATTTCTCACAGTTCTGGAGGCTGAAAGTCTGCGATCAGGAGGTCAGCATGGTCAGGTTCTTGTTGAGGGTCCTCTTCCTGGTTTGCAGATGGCTGCTTTTTCACTCTCTCTTTACATGATGGAGACAGAGTGCTCTGGTGTCTTTCTCTCTTTACAAGGACACTAATTTTATCACGGGCGCTGTACCCTTATTTCCTCATATAAACTTATTTACCTCCCAAAGGCTCCATGTCCAAAATCCATCCCATTGGAGGTTAGGGTTTTGACATATGAATTTTGGGGGAATACAAACATGCAGTCCATAACACTCTTAGAGGGCCAAAATTATGCAAATTTTCTTTGTTCCTCAACTGATTTTCCTAGCACTTAGCCACTGACTTTGAACACAGATTATATGTACATTTATAAATGTTTCTTGAATTAGATTAAAATGTTCCAAAAAGTTGATTTTCCAGCTCTTCAGGAGGCTGTGATCCTTGATAGGGAAGAGTTAGAGTCCAAGACAAGGCTCCACTTTGCAGAGGTGATACTGGTGGACAGGATCATGTGCAAGGTCATGACAGACAAAGAAGAGAGACAAAGCAGTGTGGAGGCTGCACGAAGAGGGTGTGCTTATGGAAGCAGAGTGACTTCTGAGCAGCCATTGTAGGGACTTCCGGGGTTGCACTGATGAAGCACTTGACATGTTTGGCTTAGCACAGCTCAATGCTTTATGTAAGCCTTGCATTCCCCTTCTGGAAAATCTACAATCAAGGTCTACATTATTCTTCAGGTTTCTAGAATTAAATCTGTGGGATTTGGGTAGTGGTTGATGATGGGAAGATATGGGCCCCGAGACAGTTTGTTTCTTCTAGTTTATGTAGTATTCAATGCTGAAAAGAAGAGGTAAGATAGCGGTTAGGAAGGTGCAGCCAGGCTTCACAGGCACCAGGAGAAAAGTCTTTTTAACTCTTTTTGTTAAGCAATTCTTTCCCCCTTTCACATCCTTTTGTTATTTTATATTTCTACAATGGTCCTCAAATTATTCAGTCATTAAAAAATTTACCATAACATTTGATGCGGTCACTGACACATGAAAGGTCATTTACAGTTTATGGGAAGTTACATTGTGTGAAATGACAGGTGAAGCCCTGATGGGCTCAAGGGAAGATATCCTGATTTGGGATTAAGGGTGTACTCAGGGCAATGGACTTGATGTGAACTCTTGCAGTTCATGGAATCTAGTAAACTCTTAAAGAATAAGTCAGTCAGAGAAAGACATGTATCATATGACCTCACTGATATGAGGAATTCTTTTTTTTTTTTTTTTTTTAAAGATTTTATTTATTTATTTGAGAGAGAGAATGAGATAGAGAGAGCATGAGAAGGGGGAGGGTCAGAGGGAGAAGCAGACCCCCTGCCGAGCAGGGAGCCCGATGCGGGACTCGATCCCGGGACTCCAGGATCATGACCTGAGCTGAAGGCAGTCGCTTAACCGACTGAGCCACCCAGGCGCCCCTGATATGAGGAATTCTTAATCTCAGGAAACAAACTGAGGGTTGCGGGAGTGGTGGGGGGTGGGAGGGATGGGGTGGCTGGGTGATAGACATTGGGGAGGATATGTGCTACGGTGAGCGCTAAGAATTGTGTAAGACTGTTGAATCACAGACCTGTACCTCTGAAACAAATAATACATTATATGTTAAAAAAAAGAAGAAGATAGTAGGAAAGGAAAACTGAATGGGGGGAATCTGAGGGGGAGACGAACCATGAGAGACTATGGACTCTGAAAAACAAACTGAGGGTTCTAGAGGGGAGGGGGCTGGGGGCATGGGTTAGCCTGGTGATGGGTATTAAAGAGGGCACGTACTGCATGGAGCACTGGGTGTTATACGCAAACAATGAATCATGGAACACTACATCAAAAACTAATGATGTAATGTATGGTGATAACATAACATAATAAAATTAAAAAAAAAGAATAAGGATGAAGTTAATTGCTGATGTGAGTTGAATAGGGACATGGAAACAAAGGGTGCCAGCTTATTTACTTGTATTAATGTGTCTTACTTGTATGTTTTAAAGTGTCTGCAGCTCAGTCTTGCTAGAAAATGAATCACAGGATTCTAGGGTTGAAAGGCCAAAAGAAATAATTTATCTCTTCTCAGCAAATCTGGATCTGTCAAAGTGAGTCCCATTAGCAAGGATCCTGAAGAAAGAAAATATTATAACTTTCACTGTGACCTATTTTTTAAACAACTCTTATTTGAAAAAAATTGTTACATATAATATGGACTTATCACTGTTCAACTATTTTGAGTTTAATCTGAAGAATTAAATGGCAAAGATTAGGAAACATTTTAAAATTCTTTTTCCCACTGAGTTAGGTTTGGCAGTCTTGGTATGTAGGAGATTGTTATTCTCCTAAGGAAATTCCTACTGGAGAAAAGCAAATCTCTCCCATTTCCTCTTGGCCTCATAGATAATTTCAATTTAGCTCCATCTCTCACAGTTATATTTGGGTAACTGAAAATGGGACATTAAGCAGTATTACACTTTTAGGCTGCTGTGACTATATATTTTTGTGTGTATCTTCTTTTCTTTAAAATAAATGGTGGCCTTATGGATACGGTAGTCCCAAATTTTTGCATAGTTCTCTCATGTACATCATGAGAAATAGTAATTTCTTCTGTTTCAATAAGTCCATGTTAGAATTCAGTTACACATGTTGTCCAGGCGTTTCTTTTCCAGACTAAGTAATCTATCATTTTAAACCTTTTTTATATGTGTTACGTTGCAATGACTTTCTCTAACGATAATCATTCACTATAAAGCCTTTCCCCTCACAATATATTCTTACGGAGTACATTCTAGGTGGGCATAGAGTGGTCAACAAGAAGCTGAGCTTCCTGCCTTCTTGAAGCTTGCTTTCCAACGGGCCCCTTACACTGCCCAGAGTCATGGGGAACCTGAAAAATGTGTAAGACATAATTCCTTCACCTAAGAAATTTCACCTCAGCAGGAAGGGATAGAAAACATGAACCACCTAGGGATTTTTTTTTTTTTTAATTCAGAATCTCATTGAGTAGGTTTGGGTTGGGGCCTGAGATGTTGCAATTCCAGCAAGCCCTAAGGTGACGCTGATTGCCACTGGTTCAGGGACCACACTTTGAGTAGCAGGATGATATAGGGATATAGATGTGAGAGGAAGAGTCCAGGTGTGGGGAGTGACTTAAAAAAGAGGTGACATTTGGAATGGCCCTTGAATAATAGGAAGAATTTCACAAGGCAGACAGGAAGAGGAGGAGGATGGATGGAACACTTCAGGTAGATAGACAAGCATGAGTTAAGAGTGTGAAGGTGAGAAAAATAAATGCAAATTATGTTGTGGAGTGGTTAAAAAGTCTCTGATGATGAAGGTGTAGGTAATATGTAAGAGCATGGTGGATAATTACAAACTGGAATATAGGTGTTAAGCAGATTACAGAGTTCCTTGATGTGAGGCTAAGGATTATGAAATTAATTCTTTTTCTTAAAATTTATTTATTTATTTGAGAGAGAGAGGAGTGTGGGGTGGGGAGGGGCAGAGGGACAGGGAAAGAGAGAATCTCAGCACATTCCCCCCTGAGCATGGAGCCCAACTCGGGGCTTGATCTCAAGACCCTGAGATCGTGACCTGAGCTGAAATCAAGAGTCCATACCTCACTGAGTTACCCAGGCACCCCAGATTATGAAATTAATTCTAAATGCAAAAGGAATCACTGGAGATTTTAGAATATTATAGAAATATGAACAAGATATTGCTTTAAGAAATTTAATCTGGCAATGTTATGTTGAAGGCAAGGGAAAAGCAATGAATTAGGATATTGTTCAATGATTTAGATATGAAATGATAAAAAATTTCAGTGATAACAGGAAAAACACAAAGGAATCAACCAATGTAAGTCTGGACTGTACTTTGAAACCACTTATTTTAATAGGTAAGAGTATGGAGTCATGAGTTTACCATCAATGTTATTAACAGAATGGTGCTACTATTGACAAACTTAGGGTACAGAGGGATTAGTTCGTTAGAGAAAACAATAATATGCCCACTATATCATTTGTTCCCTAAATCCACTGCCTCTCTTTACTGGGTCCATTCTTACAGAGACTGTTTTTAGTGCTCATTCCCAGTAGGTAGATGTTTAGATTGATTCCTGAGTGAGGATTTGTGGTGAATGTGGCAAAATGACATTTGATGATAAAGATTTTATGATGGAGCGTGATGTCTGTACTAGACAGGAAAAGACATAAAACTAGAGGTTGAGAAGGGTGAGAGACTGAGAAAAAATAGAGGATCTAAATTTACTTTATGTCTTAGTGAATTGTGAGCAGATGAAGTGAAAGTGAGAGATTGAGAAAATGAGAAGATGTATGTTGTGACCAGAGCGTCGGATATTGGAGTGAAATATTTCAGAGGTGGGACAGACACAAGTGATAACAAATTCTAAAGTTACCACAGAAGTGTACAACTGAACTGGGATGGTGGAAGAAGGCCGTTTGAGTTGAGGATCCAGAAATTTTGATCACAGTCTATTGAATATATATTATTTGCATAGGTGATAAAATCTACTAGGTTATTGTTAGAAGATAGTGTATAAAGAATGTGAACCAGTACCAAATTTGAAGATATGGTTTGGTAATTGGTAGATGATAGGGAGATAGAAGGATAGAATATAGTATAGCAGGATGACATTAGACTTAAAGGAGGAGAGAATTTGAATAAACATTTAAAACATTAAAAAACATTTAAAAACATTGAAAACATTGAAAAAACATTTAAAATAAAACATTAAAACAATGTTTAAAAACATTTAAACATTGAAAAAACATTAAAAACCTGGGGTGCTTGGGTGGCTCAGTGGGTTGAGTGTCTGACTCTTGGTTTCGGCTGGGGTCATGATCTCAAGGTCGTGAGATCAAGCCCTGTGTTGGGCTCTGCTCTCAGCGTGGAGTCTGCTTGAGATTCTTTCCCTCTCCCTCTGCCTCTTATCCCCACTTGTGTGTGCACCTGCGCTCTCTCTCAATAAATAAATAGATAAATAAATAAATAAATAAATAAATAAATAAATAAAATCTTAAAAAAAAAAAAGCAGAAACCTGAAAATGGCAATGGAATTTGGAAAATTCCAGTACAACTTCCTGTTTCATGTACATGTGTTTACTTATGTATTTAAATATTTGTTTATTTTTATTTTTTGGTGGGGTTTAGGGTTGGAAAAATGGTAAAAGAAGGGTTGAATGATAACTCCATATCAGAAAGAAATTTAATAACTAAATGGGGATGGAGGTGGAGATGGAAGGAAACTAGTTTTCATTGAAGTTCAAAACTATGTGTTATAAACAATTAACGGATGTCTGGAAGCCTACCATGGATACCAAGACAAGGTGGGGTATGAAGACACGGTGGAATAGTAAGGGGAAGATCCAAAGGAGACAATGTGCCACACCCTGGTACCTTGAACCCTCCCCAGTTCTAAAGCTTTTAAATCACCATGTGACAAAACCTATTACCTTATAATAGCTTATCTCATTGATTCTCACAACAATCTTAGGTAACATACACTACTAGCTGTATTTTGTAAGTGAGCAAAAATTCTCAAAGAAGGTGAGCAAGAGTTTTAGAAATAAGTAGCCAAGGAATTTGGAAGCTATAATGTTGAATATGTCATCGATATAAAGGCTAGTGTTGACCAGGATAATGACAAGAATTAGAAAAGAGAGAATCCAACTAAACATCATTCAAATAGTGAGAACGGAACTCACCACAAAGTTAATGCTCTTGGCTTGGTAAGACATATTGTTTTTGTGATGTATGGAGAAGGAGAAAATCTGGAACTCATGAAGTAAAAAGGAAGAATGAAGTAGCGAAACAAATAATAAAGTGCTTCTGTAGACAGAATCTTGTCATTGGAATAATTTGGAAGATTTACCAATCCTGTTACTCCAAAAGTAATGTTGGTATGTAGGCATTACCTAGACCATGGGTCAGTAAACTTTTATTCTACAGGGTCAAGCTGTAAATAAATGTTTTGCAAACTGTATAGTCGATCACAATTGCTCAACTCTTCTGTTTTGACGTGAAAGTAACCAAAGACAATACCGAAATAAGTGAACATGACTGTATTCCAATAAAATTTTATTTACTTACAAAAGCAGGCAGTAGATTGGATTTGGCCTACAGTTTGACAACCCTTGGTCTAGAACATTTTTCCTTCTAAAGGATGGACTTTCCAGTATCATCTTGATATGGAAAGACCAGCCCTGACCATGTGCAGTAAGAGAACTACTCAAAGATTCATTCATTATTCTGATCATTTAATTTATAATTCTCCAGTGCCATAGATGAAGTTCTACCATAATCTTTTCCTGTGTTCTTAAACCTTACGCCCACACTTAGTCCTGTGACACTGCGTTTGCCTTTTTTGTTTTGTTTCTGATTTCTACAAGATGTTGAGATCATTTGAAATGATAATACTGTCTCTCAAATTTAGATAGTATGCCTAACTTGGCACCATAAATTTAATGAACGTGCATTTTATTATCAGGGCTTTTGGCTAGACAACTGTGGAAATATACGAAATTAAAAATTTATTGAAAGATATCAGAAAAATGTTTCTTGATTCAAAAGAGGATTTATCAAACTCTGATTTAAAAGTTTGAGGTAATGGGGCGCTTGGGTGGCTAGGTTGGTTAAGCGTCTGGCTCAGGTCGTGATCTCAGGGTTCTAGGATGCAGCCGCCACGGTCTGGCTCCCTGCTCAGTGGGGAGCCTGCTTCTCCCTCTCCCTCTGCCTCTGCCCCCCTGGACTCATGCTCACTTGCTCTCTTACTCTCTCTCTCTCAAATAAATAAATTAAAAAAAAATCTTAAAAAAATAAAAGTTTGAAGTAGGGATGGGTGTGGAAATTCCAAATGTTTTCATAAAGAATTCTTCTCTAATAGACTTAATACATATTTCTTCACAATGAAGGATTATGTTGATGTGACACAACATCACATATTTAAATAACACTATTTCTCTGGAGAATGTGTAGCTTAATACAATGCCTCAGATAAAAAACAAAGCTTTATTATTTAAAGAAACTTTTTGGACAGTTCCATTCTACTTCATTTTAACAAGATATGTTGCTATAGGAGTATTAAATATCAATCTGGCATTAAACAAGATAGGCCACCAAGGCATGCTCACCAACTGAGAAATAGAGTTACGATAATTATGAATAACTTTTGTCAATTGTTTTCAGTTCCTTAAAGTGAGCTTTGTGCCTTTGTGATGCTCATAATTTTTCTTTTGCTTTTTTCTGCTATAGTGTAAACTAATATATTGCAATGTGTATTTGAATTCCCTTTGCTACATAATGTTCATTAGGTGTAACATTTCATTTTAATGTTCCTCTATAATTTTGGATTATATAAATCTAGAATTAGAACTATCATTTATTTTTATTTAAAATTTTTTTCTTGTATTTCACATCATTGTTCTGGCACCACCTCTAGTATTTGTAATGTTATGTTACCATCTTATTTACTTCATCTGTGTATTTCAGAACAAGACCGTCTCAAGGTGAGAGGTGGGTAGCTAAAAGACCTGAAAATAATTATTTTTGTTAGCAATCATAGACCATTTACCTAAAAGATACAGTCTAGTTAGATATAAGTTATAGCTGATTCCAGTTAGGAAAAATGGGTAGGGGTAGATAATAAACCATATTTGTTTATCTTTTTATCTGTTATTTATGTTATTTTGAAACCTGAGATGTGCTAACTGTGAATAGTATATCTAATTTACTTCAGATTGATTTGAGGTATGCATTTTTATGATGATGTTCTTTAAAGCATGCAAAAAAATTTGGGATGAATTTTTAGTTTCTTGGTAGGTCTTCTTTACTTAGGGAAATGAAATTACTTAGTTCAGGCTAATGAGATTAAAGTCCAAAGTCCAATATCTCAGTGTGAGTCATACAGCTTTTCTTTGTTCTATAGACACCAAGTGCATCTGTCATCCAGCCAAATGCATTACAAAGGGCCATCAGTAGGTGAGTCAGGTGTTGAAATAGAGATGAGATTGTGCACATCCATTTCAACCAGAAATACAGCAGAATGTGCATGTTTTAGACAGCAGTTCATGAAAGTAGTCTGTTACGCAAAATCTGAAGCATATAAAGACATGTAATTTGGATGAGATGGGGTGAATTCAGGATGGGATGGCTATACATGACAAGTAATTTGGGAAGTGAGTTTCCTATTTATTTATTATCCTAACAAAGTTACCATAGTAAAATAGAAGATGCTAAATAGTTGTTGAATTATATCAAACTTCTGGTTAAAATTTGCTGAATTAGAAGGAAATTTTCTAGATAATGTGTTGATATGTGTACATCTAGTATTTGCTTAACTTTTAGTTGTTATTATGGATATTATTATTATTATTTTCCTCCTAAAGATAAATTCTTTCATTCTGATCCTTATCTTCACCCTCAGCTTGCTTTTCAGACATTTCATTATTCTCCATTCAATTTGCAACGCAAGCAATACTCCCAATATTTTTTTTTCCTTTGGAGGCTTTCTCTTTGCTTTCCCATTAAATTGAAACTGTGGATCTCATATTCTACATTTGTTGTATTTCTTTTTTCTTGCTACCTCTCCTAGGAGTTGGAGTGAGTCTAAGAATGTATGCTGTTGGTATGGTATGTGTCCATGATGTATTTTCTGTAAATGATACCCTTGCAATGTGTATAAGGAAGTAGAAGATAGAATCTCTTGGTTATACCCTAGAGATTACAATATTGCTAAAAAAAAAAAAAAAAAATCCCTGTATCATCACTGCAAACCTTCTTAAAACTCCCTAAAACTTACAAGGTGCTGATCTAGGCTCTGTGACTCAAACTGCTGGGGTGACTGGAAAACTGTATTGAAACACAGCTGCTAATTTCGCTGTAAAGTATTTATGAGTACCCAAGGCGTGGCTTAACTTTGTCAGTCTCAGTTTCTTTATGTGTAAATTTTGGGGAATGAGCTAAATTTGACATTTTTCCAACTTTTTTTTGTAGCAAAAACATTTTAGAATTAAAGTCGTTTTTTGGTGCTGCAAGGTATAAAACAATGAAAAGCAAAGCAAAGCATCCCCTGCTGGAAAGACGAAGAAGCTCAGTCAGAACCTCTTTGGCCCTCTTCCCTGCCACGTCTCTTGGGTCTCTTCAGGTACTGCCTTGGAACACAACTTGAAGCCCAGTGGACTAGATGATTTCCAGTCTTTTCCAAACTTGGATTTCTAAACATTAGAAGTGGCCCACCATTTTCGCCCCTACAAACAGGAGGTGTTGAATATGTGTTGCATTGAACTAAACAGAATTGAATTGAATTACGCTAGCACCGTTCAGTGTCTCCAGTATTCCTTCTAACTAGACTCTATAAGCACAAGATGGAATATTCTTTATTTTCTATATTCACCTGGCTTCTAGAAGTTTGTAAGACAAACTCAATTGCTTGTTTGGTCTCATTTGCATGATGTTAGAGGAGGTACATATTTGAATCCCAGATGACAAGAAGTTTAATTTTTATTTGGCCCTATTTATATACAAATACTTGGTTGACGGTACTTAACAAAAATAAACAAATGTATTAATAAAATATGGGATAGAGTAAAGGGTTAGCAGATTTAAAAGAATTGGTCAGTAGCTTACTTAAACAATGATCATTGAATACATATTTAAATTCATTTTATTTATTTAATAATGTTTCCTTAAAAATCAATTGTGATACTTTAAGAATTATATAGGATTTCCAGAGATAAAATTGGTGCCTGAATAAATTGTTGTTGTTGTTGTTTTTTTCTGAGCTGAACAAGATTTTAGTATGTTAAAATTTTAATAATCTAGAATAACCCAAGACCATAGTTATTACACATAAATGAAAAATTATAACTAGAACACTGGTTGTTGGAAAAAAAAAATTCTCTGAGGGTAAAAAAGAGAGTTTTTTTTCTTTTTACTCTACTTTGAGTTTATAGCTGCTAGAATGCTATATTTTAAAAGATACTTATAAAGGTTTTGGAGGGTTATTCAGTTTTTTTGAAGTTTAAGTACAAATGTGCTTTTCTCTTCTCCTCCCCCATAGGAAGAAATAGATAATCAAAGAAATTAAAAAAAAAAATGTGTAGCCTTGGTAACTGGGAGTAGAAAAGCATGGACAATTAAATTTTACCACTAATTACTAAGACTCATTTTAAGGCAAGTAATTTTAACTGCCCCCCCCCCACCCCTTGAAATCCAGAGCTATTAACCAATTGCAAATCTGACTGGGTTTAATTTCATTTTCATTATTTTTCTTGTGCTCCCTCTGAAGTAGTATCCAAATAGAGAGTAGTCATAAAAAAGTCTGTGAAAGGGAAGTGGATGCATGTAAGAGTGAAGAAATAATTCTCTGGGCTCAAAGGGAAGATGGCTGAGATTGAATTGATTTCTCCTATAGCTACTTTGACTGGATTGTTCCTAAATGAATTCTTGTTGGTTTATTTTCCTTCATATCTCAAATGCACATAACCCATTCCTGGCCTTATCTCACAGAGAAAATCCCATGTATTAGGTCTAGAGTTAAAACCCTGAGAAATCTGGACCCTTCCAATTGTGGAATCTGTTTTCCAAATATTTGTTTTCCTTGAGATCTGGATGTGATGGTGTATGTCATGAAGGAACTCATCAGTCACCATAACTATTGAAATAGTCCCCCATTTATAGTGGTCAGACACTACTGTTAGGACACTAGAAAGAGTTCTAATGTACCACTGTTAATATGTAAATATTTTTCATGAAAGCATTTATTTGGAATGAGTACCATAGTATGCTATATCCACTTGTTGCTTTTATTTAGTCTTCATGGTCTAGGAATATGAGAGTCAAAATAATGGCTGGGTTTGTTTTATCACCTTGAGTATAAACTTGATAATCCTGACTGTAAAGGTCTTACATTTGAAATTTTGTTTTGTCAGGTCTGGGTTTAATATTAGATCATAGAAGTGCTAAATATATCCAGAAGCTATAATGAGGAGGTCTTTACAAACTTGAACATGAGAAAATATTAATTGACTTTTGAAAGAGTCCAGTGAAGGGCTGACTTTTTAAAAATTCTATTTGAATTTCTACAATCACTCATACAGAGACTTCTGGCTTTTGGAGATACCTATACAATGGGTGGGGATACCTATACAAGATACTTCTCTGAACTCAGGTGCTTTCTGGAACTCATGAATCCAGAAAAACAAGCAGACCCAAGTCAGGGAATGAGTTACTCAGACTGGCCACAGGAACACCACATTTTACAAAGTAAGAAGTTAAGATGGATGCATATTAGCTTTACTGCATTTCTTCATCTTTCTATCTTTCCTAGTTTTCAATAATGGGATTACTGCTCTTTACTATGTAACTCTAAATCTATTAAAGTGATTAAACCAAATGGTAAGAGAATGTCTATTAATTTATCATTTCTTTAATAAAATACGAAAGCAAAGTTTAAGTCTTCCTGAGTTTGTAGAAATTGTGGGTAAATACCAATAAAAACATGGAATATATCAAGATTTTGTTACAATTTAAGTGCCTGAGGATTGTTTGACCACCTCTAAATTGATGTGGCTGAAATGATCATCCTGGAGTATTGGTAGGTGGTGGAAGAGTGGTCCTAGAAATATACTAATCCTAGGAAAATGATCAAGTATATGATGTAAACCTCAATTATTTGATTAAATCCTATTTTCCCTGTTACAATGAGGGTTGTATTCTTAACGGATTTTTTTTCCCTGTTAAATTCTCGGTAGCCAAAAAGTGCCTGGCACATAGTATGTGCTTTGTAAATATTGGCTGAATTGTATCTATTTAATCTGTAGCCCTGTTCCAAGCACAAGTGAGAAATTTAAATGTACTTATTGCTGGCAGTTGGATGGGGGACAAACTTTAATCATGAGACACTTCTTACATCTCATCTTCTTTTCTAGGCAGCATAGTGAGGGAGGTAGGGCCTTGTTAAGCTTTTACAAACTCCATTACTGAGTGGCTACCACAAGCATTTCATCAAGGTCCATCTCTATCTTTTCTTACATGGGTTTTCTGGGGAAACTTGATAAGTTTCAGCTTTATTGTAGATAGAAAAACAAAATCATGATTTTTTTTTTCCTCGATTGAAGCTTGCCTTAACCTTGAAACATTAAAGCTTTGGCCTTGGGGCATCTGGGTGGCTCAGTCAGTTGAGCCTCTGACTCTAGGTTTCAGCTCAGGTTGTGATCTCATGAATCGTGGAATGGAGCCCCAAGTCAGTCTCCCCACTTGGCCTGGAGTCTGCTTGAGATTCTTTCCCTCTGCCTGTCCCCTGACATGTGCTCTCTCTCCCCCTCTCTCAAATAAATAAATTTAAAAAAAAAAAAAAAAAGCTTTAGCCTCAATGTTGATCACCTATTTATGGATATGAACTATTACCTATTATCAAAGCCTGTGGTACACTTTTATTGAAGTGACATGATGAAATATAAAATTTAAACATCTTAAACAAGTGTTATAGTATCTTCATTCTAATCTGCATCTCAAAATACAGATGATCAGCATGTTTTAATTTTGAAATCTTTAGAATCACAGATTTGTTTAATGAATTGGATGTCAATCCTTGATATGGGTAGTATTAATTACCTTGGTGAATGTAGTATTAATTACCTTGGTGAATGTAGTATACTCACAGTTACTGGGTTTTTAGAGAGCTTTACACCTGTATCTTAAGGTAGTATAGCTGTGCTCCTGTCTTCATTCATTTGATAAACATCTGGTGAGGCTTTCCCAAGATGCAGGTTCTCTGCTAGGGGGTTAGGCTACAATTTCTAATGCGACACATTCCCTGCCCTGAGGAGATCTCAGTCTAGGAATGGAGGAGGGAAATTAGAGAACCTGGATTACTGTGGTAAAATTATACTGAAAGTGCTGTAGAAGCATGTAGAAGAAGGGCAGTGAAATAAGGCATTAGAGGGATATCCAGGAAGACTTCTCAGGTGAATATCTAATGATTAGACATAGAACAGGACAAAGGGACAAATAGATATTTGAAAAAGAAGGACATTTTTGGGCAAATATTTGCAGATGGTAAAGCTAGACAGGTCAGTGAGAGATAGTCCATTTTGGATCTAAGGCAATAAGCTAAGGATTATATTCTGAAAGATATGGGAAGCTCCTAGTGGGTTTTCAGAAACGAAGTGTCATGATCAGCCTAGTGGTTTTGAAAATCGTTTTGAAACATTGTGAGAGAAAGACTATGGGGAAGGGACTGAAGACGAACCCTCTAGGAGGCAAATAGTGTTGAAGCTTGAATGAGACACTGGAAATTGAATTATTGGAAAAAATACATGTAGAGATATGAAATTTTTATTTCTTGGGTTTAAACATATTTCAAATTGGGGGTGTGGGATGAGTTAGGGAGGAGCTCATGATAAATATAACATTTCTGGAATATAGGAGGGAAAGATGAAAACTGTGAATTTGATATATTTGAGAGCCTGTGGGGTATCGAGATGGAGATTTCTAGTAGATGGTTAGGTGTTTGTATCAGGCATCTAAGAATATTAAGTTGGAGGTACAGATTTAGGAGTCTTGAATGGCTTTTACACTAAGAGTATGTAAGTGAGAGAGCACACTGGGTGATAAAGGGAAAGGTTTAAGAATGAGTTCATTGGGATAAACCACATTTCAGAGGGCAGTGGAGTAGGAGGAAAAGAAAGCAGGAAAGCCAGAAGAGGATGATGCCACAGAAGTTAAGGAGGCAAAGAGTTTTACAAAGGAGAGTGTGGTCAACAATGCAGAATGCCCCTAGAGAAGTTACAGATTTAAGGAAAAAAAAAAAAAAGATGTTCATGGGATTTGATAAAATTGGGTAATCACTGATGACCTTAGAGAAACAATATAAGTGAGGTAATAGATACTGAATCAAGATTTTAATGAGGTATGGGATGACTGAGAAGGGAGTTAAGTAAGCACAATTACTGATAGTATGCTATGAGTTACATTAACACCTCATAAAGCAGTTTGCCTTACATGGAAATTCAGAGAAGGGACTAAGGAGCAGAATTGGTAACTAGATGCTATTAGAAGAGCAAGGAAGATTTCAGAGAGAAGATAACATTTGATTTAAGCTTTGAAATAGAAGAGTAAGATTTTTATAGAAAGGAAAGTAGAGGGGATATTTCAAGTGGAGAAAAATTACATTAACATACATGTGATGCTAAAAACATAATCCCAAAACTTTGGCTTGCATCCAAATCACCTGGAGGGTTTGTTAAAACACACCCAGCATTTCTGACTCAACAGGTCTTGGGTACGCCCTCAGAAATCTCATTTCTAACAAGTTTCCAAGGTGATGCTGATGTTGCTGCTCTGTAGACCATACTTTGAGAACCAGTCTGAGTGGAAATGAGTTATGCATAAAGGAGTAGCAGGAGAAGAGGCTAGAAGAAAGTTTGGGGTCAGATGAAAGAAGAGCTTGAATATTTGACTAAAAGCCATTTTTGTTCCTTAGAAAGTGGAAACAGCAAAGTTTTTGGACAGTAACATGGTTCAAATTTTACTCTTAGATGCTTCATTTGCTAGTTTTAGGAAGGATTCATTCATTTATGCATGTATGAATTTGCTTTACAAATATTTACTGAATACTGTGGAAATCATGGTGTCAAATAAGGAGAACTTTTAGGAGTTTACTACAATAATTTCTCTCTAGGTCAATGCTGATAGTTAGAAACCATAAGAAAATAATAAGATGGGTTCAAGAGTTATTTTTTTTGTAAAAATAAAAATAATTTATTCAATAGGCTTCTACAGAATACTTAGATATTAGCCATTGCTTCTTTTTAAAAAGTTTTTAATTCCAATATAGTTAACATACAGTGTTATAGTAGTTTCAGGTGTATACAATATAGTGATTCACCAATTCCATACATGACCAGGTGCTCATCACAAGTGCCCTCCTTAATCCCCACCATCTATTTCATCCATTCCCCCACCTACCAAGAGTTTTTTTGAAGGAAGAATGTATGAACCAATGATGACGTAAAGTTTTATAACTGAGAGAATGGTTATGCCATTAAGAGAAACATGAATACCCACAAGAGGAGGAGCTGACTTCTGGAAAGAATTCATTCTTTCAACTATTATCTCACATAGCATTTCATTAGGGACCTGCTAAATTTAAAGTACTTGTGGGGCATCCAAGGTAAAATGTCCCCCAGGCAATAGAACTGAAGAGAGAAGTTAAGCCTCGCTCATAGTTGAAGCTATAGGAATGGAGATGCTCACCAGAGCTTGAAGAGCTTAAAATATTGTGTGTTGTGGCATTATATACCACAGCTTAAGATTTCAGGCCCAAAGCAGTCCAGGTGTTGACAAGTTCTAGGATAAGGCTATGGAAGTGTGGAGTGGAGGCTAAAATGGAGCAGGACAAAAGACATTTAACTTGAGGAAGTCAAGGAATTCAAACTAAGTTTTTGGATAATCTGATAGACACTAAACTTGCCCAAGAAGAGAGCTAAAGAGAGAGATGGAGTGAATTGTTCAAGTGTTAAATGAACTCTGAACAGTGACTAAGGAGCCAACATATGATAGTGACATGGAGGAATAGAGTATCATATATTCACAGGAGTTTGAGCATCATATAAGACATATATTTATTTAAGAGGGAGGCAAGGCTGGAGACAGCAAGAAAAATTCTGACTATTCTTTCCCAAACTACTCCTCATTCCTCAAATGCTATGGAACATGGGGAGCAGGAGAAAAAGCAGCTCTTCTTTGAAAGGGCCACATGGAGAGAAAGCTTGAGAGTCCATGTGGATGATCTAACAATCTAGGAATGCTGGAAGGGTGTTTTGTGAAAAATCCATGGCTAGAGGTTTAGGGGAAGGTTCCCTGAGACAGGGGTTTCAGTGAAAGAGTAGGCAAGAAGGGTAGGGCTGAGAGGATAAATACAATATTTAAATGAATGACTGGTCAGGACAGGTGAGCGGTGAGGCATACATTTCGAGGAATGACCCAATATAACTATCAGACATGGGAATTTGTTTAAACTCACTTGTCCATTTCATTCTTCTGCTAGATCCACAAAAATATCTATTGTGTTTTTTCAAATGATATAAGGTTGCACCACTTTTTAAAAGTGCATATTTAAATTGTCCTTAAGATTCTGAGTTTCGTGGAATGTATTCCAAAATCTATGAGAATATAGTGGATTCAAAGAGCTTTGTTTGTAATTCAAGAAATTTAAACGTGATCTTAGAGACATGGAATTCTACTCTAACTTGGATGATATTTACTTATTTTCCATTATTACTTAAAAATAAGCAATTGGAGGGGTGCCTGGGTGGCTCAGTGGGCGTCTGCCTTTGGCTTAGGTCATGACCCCAGGGTCCTGGGATTGAGCCCCATGTTGGGCTCCCTGCTCAGCGGGGAGCCTGCTTCTCCCTCTTCTACTCCCTCTGCTTGTGCTCTTTCTCTCTGTCAAATAAATGCAAAAAAAAATCTTAAAAAAAAAAAAACAATGGGGGGGCTGCCTGTGTGGCTCAGTCGGTTAAGTGTCCAATTCTTGGTTTTGACTCAGGTCATGATCTCAGGGTTGTGAGCTTGAGTCCTTCGTTGGGCTCTGTGCTGAGTACAGAGCCTGCTTAAGGTTCTCTCTCTCCCTCTGTCCACCCCCCCCCACCCCCAGCTTGTGTGCACGCTCTTGCGCTCTCTTTCTCAAAAACAAAACAAAACAAAACAAAACAACAATGGGAAAGATCCAGTTGGTTCACTGGCTGTTCTGAAAATATTACAGGGAAATATACCAGTTTCTAAGGTGATTTTATATAATCCATTGAAATGGTAGCACATTATTTTAATTTTATTTTCCCTTAGTTTATCATCAGTATTTCTTTATGAACCTTACTCCATTTTTTATCCATCTCCAAGATCTCTTTTGTGGAGTAGTTGCAACCACAAGTTGGGTTTACAAAACTTCACTGGTTTTAAAGGTCAACATGTAAATGAACTAATTAGGTCAATGCAAATCACTGTAGCACTTTCTGTTACAAACCTCACACCTTTTAAATTCTTTCTGAATTAAATAATGAGCCATATTGTTAACAGAGCTAGCATAACATTAAAAAAGATATTAAATACTTAAGATTCCTAGATAAACAGAAAACTCATTTGCAGATATTTTACAATGATAAAATAATGCATAAAATTATAAGTAAAAGATTTACACAGTACAATATTTACAAAATGGAAATGTAACCTTAGTGCTGAGAAGAACAGGAAATTATAAAATGGAATTGAAAGGACTCAAGGAAATGGAACCAACTCTCCATTTGTCTAAAAAAGAATTTCTCTTTCAGCTTTCTAAAAAAACAATTTCTTAAAACCACAAATGAACAGACAATAAACTAAAGTAACCCAACCCCAAACAATATAAAAATTTCTATCATCTTAATTATCTTTATTATTTAGAAATATTGAGGTTTCTTTGCATTAATTACTTTGGCTATTAGTAATTTTGCATGCCATAAAGCAGAACATATATGTATATATGGTACATAAATATATGTATATATGTGTACAAATATCTGTGTAGATATAGCTGAGCTATATATTGGCTTGAGGACAGATAATATAAAAAACAACTCTTCAACCCTTTTGGCTGCAGTGTGGATAATTAACTGTTAAACAGTTAGGTCCCCTATTCTCCGTGGTTTTTCTTTCCACAGTTTCAGTTGTCTGTGGTCAACCAGGGGCCAGAAGGAGATGATTTAGTAGTAGCCTAATGCTATGTAACAATGTCTACCTGGTCTACCTCACTTCATCTCATCACACAGGCATTTTATCATCTCACATCTCCACAAGGAGTGAGTATAGTACAAGATATTTTGAGAGAGAGACCACATTCACTTAACTTTTATTACAGTACATTGATGAATTATTTTATCTTTATTCTTTTTTTTTAAGATTTTATTTATGTGTTTATTTGACAGAGAGAGAGAGAGCACAAGCAGGGGGAGTGGCAGGCAGAGGCAGAGGGAGAAGCAGGCTCCCTTCTGAGCAGGGAGGCCGATGCCAGGCTCGATCCCAGGACCCTGGGATCATGACCTGAGCTGAAGGCAGACGCTTAACCGACTGAGCCACCCAGGCACCCTTTAGTTATTGTTCTTAGCCTTTACCATGCCTTATTTATAAATTAAGCTTTATCATAGGTATGTATGTATAGGAAAAACGTAGTATGTATAGGGTTTAGTACTATCCGTGGTTTCAGGCATCCACTGGGGTTCTTGGAAGGTATCCCCCATGGCTAAGGGGAGACTACTGTACTCTGAGTCAAGAATCCTAAATTATTTTAGTTCTTAGGATATTTCCAAGGATGGATATTAAATTTAACTATTTGCAACTCATGGGTAGATTATAAATCAATTTTAATATCTGCAGAATAGGTTTTTTTATGTTGAGAAAGTGATTGGAGTAAATAAAATACTAATGCTAATTTCTATTTCTGGTATTATATACAAGCTGTTGAGTAAATTCCATTCTTAGCCTTGTGTCAGAACTAGAAGTAGGAAACCCCTTTTCTTTTCTTTTCATACTTTGAGCATTTCAAAGACACCAGATGCCTCAATTCTGAAAATAATACTTAAATTTTTTATTTTGATATACAAGTGAATTCATCCCTAAAAATATAATAAAATGGACGTAATTTTCTTCATGGTATCTACCAATATATGAGTTCTCTATAGAAGTTTCATTTCTTTTAAAGTCTTGAGCATTTTTATTTTTAAAATATAGTGAGATTTTAAAAAGAATAACAAATGAGAGAGTAACTTATAATATATTAATTCATGCAACAGCAGCTGCCTCTTTTGCTATTAGAGTGTGCTTATGTTCTCAGTTTGGGTGAGAGAGCTCATGTGAGCACACTTCTCTTGTAAAAGAGACAGCTGCTGCTGAATGTATTAATACATATCAAATGGCTCCAGAGTAAACAAAATGCTATAAATTACTTGAAGCCTTCTGCTGACGTCATGAAACTGAGACGACAGGAGAGCTGACGAGGTTTTTTTCCTTCTATGTGACATCACTGCACTACAGAGCTAGGGAATGGATTTCAACACCTTGTTTTTGTTTGTTGGCCTAAACAGGTCATCCACAGTACTATTTCAGTTCTTCCTAGTTGATTCACAGAAAGAGTAGAGCCGCCTTATTTTAAAAAGTTCAGTTTGTATACTTTAGCCTTTCCTTTTTTTTTTTTTGGTCCTTCACTGATACATTCCCAGGTCCTTGCTAAATGCTGGTACCAATAGAATTCCCAGTGCTCAATCAGAGCTGACCCATTCTCTCAGAAACTGTGATGTGGAAGGGAGACAACAAGCAAACAAATGAAAAAAAAGGAAGCAATTGGCAAAGTAGCTGATGCACCTTAGGGAACCCTTTAAATTAATCTACCCAGACCCTTCTATGTAAGGCTCTGGAATGCAGACTGGTCAGTTGATGTCCTGTTGCTGATTTCGTCATCTTGCTTGTATGTTTGTGAAGGTATTCTTGAAAGCATGGTGGATTTTTAACTATATTGATAACTTACATTTTTATTGTTTACTATATGAAATATACTATTTTGACAATTATATAAAACTAGGCAAATATATCATAATGTTTATATTCACAGATAATTTAATAATCTATTTAAGCCTAGTAAAAGAACATTTCCCATTTATATTATATTAAGAACAAACACATTAAATCTTAGAGGAACAAAGAAATGTTTTTCAGACACTTTGCATTTCTATTCTATATTTTGATAAAGGAAAATCTCTTTTTCCAGTCTTTTTCTTATAGGTATTTTAATAAATATACTTAATAAAACAAGTTAAATTCATGGTTCTATAAAGGTAAACACATATATTTGTTAATATTAAGGTGTTTGTAGAACTAGATAAAGAAGGCTCTTAGTATCTGACCTCTTTTTGTTAATCAGGATTGGGAGTTCTAATTGGCTTAGAGGAAATTTTATATCCTGGTAACCTCCGGACATCCTAGATACACTAAAGCTTATGGTTCAAGGAGAAACCATTATTAAAGATAAAAAGAAGTATCTGATTTGAAATAATTCCTAGACCTCTTTACTATCTAAAGGTTGGTCTTTTTCTTTTTCTTTTCTTTCTTTCTTTCTTTCTTTCTTTCTTTCTTTCTTTCTTTCTTTTTCTTTCTTTCTTTTTTTCTTTCTTTCTTTTTCTCTTTCTTTCTTTTTTGAAAAAGCAATGAATAAATTAGAAACCATACCTTTGTTCTAAGAGCCTAATTCCAAAGACATCCTAATAGAATGTCATAGGTCATGTGTAAGGCATTGTAATGCAGATCTGCAAATCTATATCTCACATAGACGTGAGCCTCCACTGCTACCGATGAGTGCAGACCCATCCCGTTAATGGCCAGGGAAAGCAACGAATCCCCTACCCTAATTTCCTCTTGGAAATACTCTGCAGAAGCTTCCTTGAAGCTGCAAACTTACCCAAACTCTCCTAAATTGCAAATGTCTTTACGATTCTATTCTATTATCCTTCAAGTGTTTCAGAAGACCATTTCAAATGTTATATTAATTACATATAGAGACATATTGCCTTATTCATATTGAGTCAAGGCCAACTAATAAAAGGAATCATTTCTGATCCTTGCGATGAAATCTGTCTCCTAATCAGAAATGGATGTTAGAAATCATTTCATTCAATCTCCTTATTTCTCATATGAGGAAACTGAAGTCCAGTGTGGTGAAATAATTTAATCAGAGGTCAAGCTTTTCTTATTGGATATTCTCTTCATTTGTAGTTTTTCATGAAATCCCAATACTTTTTTTTAGAAAATAATAATAACCAAAAAAAGATATGACAAGTTTTGCCTAGTGTTGGTTAAAGAATGGCTATCATTTTCTGTGCTGGTTGTTTTTGGGTTTGTTTTTTCATCATTGCTATGCATAAGAACCCTTGAAAAGGGATGTCCCATCTGCACTGAGAGACCCTGCATAAATAAATAACAGCCTTCACCCTAAAGGATAATGCATACTATTACAAAGATATATTTAATAGGTACCAATTTCTTAATAAAATATTTGGCTAGTAAATGATTTACTAGCAAGACCAATGATGAAGTGTGATCCTGCCTCATGTAAAATAAGAATGATTCACAAAACTTTGTTTGTTCAGAGTTTTCAGAGTGATTTGTATTAGAAAATAGAAAAAAATAACAATTATTTTCAAATGAATCGTTGTAAGTGGTGTTCCTTTTCTTTTTAATTGATTACCAAATTAACTTAGAATGCTTTCCAAAAACAAAAGTACGTGATTTCTTAAAAAAAAAAAAAAAAAAAAACAACAACAACCCATACTTCTATTCATCATTTTTATTTTCTAAATTCCATATTTATCTATCTGGAAATTTGAAGGGCAAGTGAATTGGAGGACAGGATAGCTTGGGAACAGCCTACAGAACCTATAGAAAGGCTATTAGAATCATCAGGATAGTGCATGGCAACTGGGGTGCATAAACTTCAAAGTGCTTATGTTTTTTAACAAGTGCTTATGTTATGTTTTTTTAACAAGGTAGAAGCACAGAGTTCCTGGCTCCTGTTGGTGCTTGTGGTGGGCTAGAAAGGTTCTGTCCCACCAAAGAGGCAGGCATTATGAAGAGGATTAGAAAGGATTTCAAGAAAAGGGTGATGTGGGGGAGGGGAATGTCACCCTGCACAGAAAAAAAAAAAAAAAAGTCAACAAAGGGGAAGAGAGAGCCTGCCAGCTGCCCAGCTCCATTTCATGTCGAGAGGCTCCCCAGCTGTTCCCTGAAGGCTCCAGCGAAAATCCCTAGACACTGTTTTGCTCTTTTCCAAAGACTCCCATCACCAAGTGCCTGTTTCCCCCCAGAAGGATAACAGTTGGAAGGAAACATGGGCATGAAGATGTAACATGTACTTCAGGTGGGATTTATGTAGATTCACCAAGATGTTTGGAAGATTAAAATGAACTGAGAACTATGTGACATACCCTGTGCCCTTGGAAATTCTGTTATGTTTGGAAAATTACCTGAATCTCAATAATTTCTCACTACTGTGCATAGTACTGTTTTATAAGAAATATACAAATATATTTGAAAATATTCTGTTTGAGAATGGAACATTTCCGTTGATAATCCGATTGTCTCGTCACTCCATAGCGATGACAATTTGTTGGTAGGTAGCCCCAAGTACAACTAAAATTACTATATCTAGTAATTTCTAGACAAAAGCAATTGGTGAATATGCCCATGGGGGGAAAAACAGGAGAGAAGCTCCCTTCTCCCCCATAAAAGGGCTTGGATGGATGATAAAGTTAATTTACTAAGGGTAGATATATATAGACTGCTCTTCTGGGACCACCTACACATTAGCAGTCCTTTTGTTAGCTCTGAGATTATTTATTATTGATTCAGTTTCTACAGAAACCAATATTATAAAGTGCTGAGTCCATCAGATATTGAATACTACTTACCATTATTTTTTATACCTTATGTTTAAAGTTACTACTATTACAGATTTTAAACTTCAAAATTTATATCTTTAGGTGTGGTATAACATTTTAAGAAATAGTTACTTTATTGGTCAAAGAGTGATAAATGTATGCTATTGTTAGTTAAGTTTTTTATTGTCTTCTTGGTAATTTAACTATATAAAATATGTCATTGCTTTAATTTGGATTAGAAGAACAAAGTGGCTTAGTCCAGTTGAGAAATTAATTATAACACTCTGGAACAGAGAGTCTTTACCTTTAAGCCAAATTTTAAAATGCTGTGCTTCTCTAATATTAAGGTCATTTTAATCTGCTTTTTGGTGCCTTCTATTTCTCTTTAGAGTTCTTACAGATATTTATGAAATCTCATAGAGAGAAGCTTCTCTATATTACCTAGTGAAGGTTTGAAGGTCCAAATTTTTCATTTGGTAATTCTTATTTCATAGTTGGGAAAACTGTAGCACCCAAAAGTTAAGTGAGTTCATCCAAGACATTCAATTACTGAACTTGGAACAGGAGGCCAAGTCTTTAACTCTTCTAAGAATTCTGTAATCCATCCTTGACAATCCTCAGAGGATTCTTTTCCTTGCTCTAGAAAGAATTAGTTATATACCCTTATTGAAGTCACCCAACTGTGACTTGAGGTTGGCTTTGATTTTGGAGAACTGTGAGTAAGCCTAGAAAGTTACCCCATTAGTTCCCTAAAGAGCCTTATGGAGGGATTTGTTGAAGAGTAGCATGGTAGAGTAGAGGAGAAAGACCAAGGATTTAGAATCGGGCAGAGCTGGGTTGTTTAGGATCCTGTTTTTTTGTTTGTTTGTTTGTTTTTTTAATTTTTTTTTTTTAATTTTATGTCTTACAGTCACTGCAGAGAAATGACTGAAATCTGCTAAGATTGTTTCCCCATAGCCATGTCTAACTTGTATCATAAATGGTATATAATCTACTTGCTATGGTGAATGTCTAATTGAAATGTTTCTTCCCTTCCTGATTGAGCTGCTTGGTCAATCCTTAGGTATCCTCTAGGATGTGAGTCATTTGGGGGACACAAGTGAAAATGTTTAAGCCAAATCCCAGGGTAAGTTCCACACTCTGGCCTCATTTTAGGCTTCCCTCTGCCAGCCTAGCTGGCTTATGAATTCTTAAATCCCCTCCTGGTGCATTAAGAATTGATATTTGGTGATTAAAACCAGCATCCCAAACTACCTTTCTGCTTGGGCTGTTTCAAGGATAATTGCTTGTAGTGCCCCAAATAAAGCAGACCAAACCCTAAACAGCAGTCATATTATTAGTTCTGCAACATGAAGAGTAAGTAAATGGTGAAAATCATGAGAGAATTCTGAAGAGAGTTTTGAATGGGCTATAGCCATGCTAGCCTACTCTGCTCAATTAAATTGCATGAGTTGTTATTTTTTTAAATATATGTAGATACTGATGGGTTGATTACAATGTAATTAATTTATAAGTGCTACTAAATTTATATAGCATTTTGTCTCCATCTTAACATATACTAGAAGGACAATTACCACCATGTGGTGGGTGATCCATGAAACTGTTACGGTGTTTTATTTTTGCTTCTTTCATTGAAAAAAATATGAGATCCAATAGTATAGGAGAGAGAAATTTGGCCTAGAATTCTAGAGATGTTGGTTTGAGTCCTGGCCCTGCCACTTACAAACCACATGACCTTCATCAACTTTCTTTTCCTTCAGTATTTTTTTCCTCATTAGGGAAAATAGCTAAATAAAAGCTTTTTATTCATATCATTAATATTTATAGTATATGAGAAAATTTTGTCGTAAGTAAATTATCAAAATAGTCTTATCCAAATAGAGTGACAAGCTCTATTTGGGACTGAAAATTGACTAAGTTAAGTGGTTTTGAAAAATTATTTTTACATTACTCTTTAACATTTCAGATTCATTTTTATTGAGTACTCTACTCAATGGTGAGCTAGGGAGTTAGCATCAAAGGTTAAATTGTTACTTTAAGAAAATTCTGGTATTTTAACCATAATTACAAAACAAAATTTTCAATTCAAGTTGATTTTTAATGCCTGAATCAAACATTCCCAGAGCCTTTTCCAGAGGCCTCTTGCTATTTTCTATATGACCATATCATCCATAGATGGGTCAGACTTTGTCAATGACTTACATCATAATCTAAATATCACTTGTTTACATATGTATATGTGCAGTAAATATGACTTTCTAATGTCTCCATTTAAAAGTCTTCAAGGCAGAGTATAAGCACTGTAATCTAATAATTCTTGTCTGGAATTCACAGTGCTAGGGCAACTAGTGTAGAAATTTGAGAAAATATTACTCATTTCACATTCGATACTGATGTCTTAAATACCTCAAATGCTCTCAGCACTTTACTTATATTAACTCAACTAGAACTCATGACAACTCAGATGAGGTGGGTACTATTATTTTTTCCCCTTCTTAGAGATGAGAAAACATTAGCACAGAGAGATTAATCATTTGGCCAAGGCAGCTTCTAAGTGGTACAGCCAGAGTTTCGCTCAGTTTGGTTGCTGAGTCTGTCCTCTTAATTGCAATGTTCTGACTTATTGAATACTTAAAATTGGCCAGATCCTGGGGGCTCTAGATTCATTACTGATAAAAAGCCACAATCCCCAAAGTAACCCAGTTGATGAGTGGAAGAGCTGAGTTAATCAATTTCTGTCTAACTTTGATTAAGCCTCTGTTTGTGTGTGTGTATATTTAATAACAGCTTTATTGAGATATCCTTCACATACCATAAAATCCACCCTTTTATAAATCTACAATTCAGTGATTTTTAGGATATTCACAGTTGTTCAATCATTACAGTAGTGTAATTTTAGAGTATTTTTATCACCCCCAAAAGAAACCTTGTACGCATTAGCAGTCACTCTTATTTCTCCCTCCATCTAGCCCCTGGAAAGCACTAATCTACTTTTTGCCTATATGGATTTGCCTATTATGAAGTTTCATATAGATGAAATACAATATATGATTTTGTGTGCATGCATGTGTGTGTGTGTGTGTGTGTGACCGGCTGTATTCATGTTAGCATAATGTATTGGAGGTTGATCCATGTTGTAGCATGCATTCTTTTTTATTGTTAAGTAATATTCCATAATATAGATATAAAACATTTTGTTTATCCATTCATCAGTTGATGGACATTTGGATTGTTTCCACTTTTTGGCAGATTTGAATAACGTGGCTATGAGCATTTGTGTTTACATTTTTGTGTGGACACATGTTTTCATTTGTCTCGGTGATATACCTAGGAGTAGAATTTCTGGATCGTATGGTTACTCTATGTTTAACTTTTTGAGGTATTTTCAAAAAGTCTACAGAATCTGCACCATTTTACATTCCCATCAGCAGTGTATGAGCATTCTACATTCTCTACATTCTTGCCAATACTTGTTATTATTTATTTTTTTGATTATAGCCAAACCAGTGAGAATGAAGGAGCATTGCATTATGGTTTCATGCATTTCCCTGATACCAAATGGTGTTGAGGATCTGTTCATGTGCTTCTCAGCCATTTGTTCAGCTCCTTTGGAGAAATGTCTGTTCAGATCTCTTACCCATGTTTTAAGTGGGTTATTTGTCTTTTTTATTGTTGAATTGTAAGCATTAGTTGTATATTCTGGTTACAAGTCCCTTATCAGATATACAGTTTGTAAATATTTTCTTCCATTCTATGGTATTGTCTTTTCATGTTCTTTTCTTTAAATTGTATTTGTTTATTTTTCTTTTTATTTTCTTAATGTGCCCTTTGACACTCAAAGGTTTTTAATTTGATGAAGTAAAGTGTGTTTTTTTCATGTCTAAACAAACTGTCACCTAACTGAATGTCACAAAAATTTTATGTTTTCAAGAGCTTTATAGTTTTAGTTCTTATATTTAAAATCTGTGGGGTTTGTTTGCTTTTTCAGACAATATGAAGTTTTAGAACTTCTGAGAAGCACAAGTCTGCTAAGTCACTTTTATTCTCAATAACGGAGGGTCAGGATATTTCTAACAACTATTTTGTCCCTTATTAAGACTTACCCTAGCTTTCTGAGTTATTTTACCGTAGTTTTGAACGGAGCTTCAAAATTTTGTGTTCTGGTGAGTATTGTTCCATCCATTTTCCTTTTCCAAAAAGTAAGAAGGACACAACTAATTGGAGCAAGGCCTAAACTTTTGATTGGCTTGTAACCCTTTTCCATTGTAAGTTCTTGGTTCTGCATCTACATTTACTCTTCAACTTTGAGGAAGATAAACAGTGGCAGATGTTCGTCTGCTGCCTAGTGCTTGCAATAGGCTGTCAATGCCTGGCGTATCGAATGCCACCGGGCTCTCTGTGGTGTATATAGGAATACCTGTCACTGTGAGCTGCGGCAGACAGAAAGGTTAACAAATTAAAACACTAATCATTTTCTCATGTTTAAATCTTTCTGAACATGCCGTTTAGAGAAGTCCTTACCAGTGATTAGCTGCATGAAAGTGTGAACATTTCAAAGGGTCAAAATGACCCTGTGGATTTATTTATGCATGCTCAGCCGTATGTATATATGTATGTATGTATGTATGTCTGTATGTATGTCACCCTATTTGGTCACATCTTTGAATGTCCATTTGGTATGTGAACTCGGGAAATGGCGTAGGAACCGACCTGGTACTTTGAACACTGGTGCTTGGGTGTGGTTCTGACTGATCGATGAGTATCCTTTGACATCCAAATTTTCCATCTATAAAACAGGATCATTTCTTTTTCCATTCCAATGACATTATGTAGAGAATATATAAATTAAAAATGGCTTTGATTCTGATGATATTCCTAAAGAACAGCTTCCTTCTTCAAGTAAATCTTTATAATATTATTCCATTTTGTTCCCATACTAAACACTTTGAAATTCCTATAAAATAGCATTATTTATTTTTATAGTTTTAAAATGGCATTAATTTTGACTCTGAGTGTTCTAGTCCGGACTTCTAAAATACAATGCATTTAGGATCCAGAAAATGATATTAAATTTGAATTTAGGAAAAATATCACAGAGCACCTTAAAATATGCAATACACGAATAAAGTCTTATGTTCTTTCTCACAGATTTAGCCAAAGATATGTCTTAATATTTTGTTTAGTCTTTTTAAAGCACTTTTAAAATAATAGCCATTTACTTTTTAAAGTAAGCATTCTGTAGAATAATAGAAGTGAATGTCAGGGAATTATTAAGCCTGTTATAACATTCATAATCTACATAAAAATGGGTATTTTTAGAGAAAAGAGTTTTATAAATTTAAGATATTAAGTCTGAAAGTCAACGATTCTTCTTAATTTCTATAATTATTTCAGAATTCCTTAAATAATAATAACTTTCTTCAGTGAGATACAAAAATAATGATATACGTAATATCAAATCAAGTAGTTTTCCTCTTCATCATCATTTCAGAATAAAGATTTCTACTTTTTTTTTCACCTAAAGTCAGAAAATTCAAATGAGCTACATACAACTTGGTTGCTTCATAATTTGCAATGGAAAGCAGGATTATCTTGATATATTTTTAAACCAGGGTGGTAGCAGACATATGAATTCCAGTCTAGAAACCTGCTGTACATTCCACTATATTCAGTCCAGAATGTATAAAAATAAGCCTTTTTTTAGTGCACACACACACACACACAATGGTAATTGCAATGTACATAAAACCTGTCAAAGCTCCAATTTCCAATATTCCAATGAATATCAAAAGAGTCCACTATTTCTGACTTTGACAAATTGCAGATGAGGTTTTATTCATTAAGAGGGGCTGCTAATGTTTATTTAAATGCAATTTACTGTTGCATTATTGATTAGCTACTGCAAAATTATCTTAGAAGGAGCACGTGTGGCAAGAAGATTTCAGGTTGAGAGCGGATTTATCTAGGGAAGGCCTGTAGGCTTGATTTAGGCCCCAGGACATGAGAGTTTTAATTTATCTGGAAAGAAAGGCCTGGTGGAAGGTTTGCTTTGTTTGCATTTAGACAGCAGATGAAAGGGGTTTTGATGTTGAGCTGGGAGAAAATGGCTGCCACTCTTGTTATTCACGCAGAGAATTCAGCAAAAGAAAAAAAAAAAATCTATTACTAGGCAAGATAAAACAAGCCTTTTCTTACCCTCAAATCATTTTTTTGAATTGAATATGTGGCTATAGTTATCTTCCAAAGAAGAAATAAAAATTTTAAATGTTGGCTGTTATCTTAAATCTTAAAAAAATTTCCATATTGCATTTATTACTAAACTTTCACTTTATATTTTGGTTCTATATACTTTGGCGGGGTCCTTGTGTCTTAAGTGTCTTAAAATGGGAATGTAACCTAATAAAAGAAACAATTCTGAAGTTAAATATTTTAATAAAAAATGAACAAACAAACCTTTTATATGCTCTTTTTGAAAAGAGGTAGTAGAACCAGTATTTAAGAGGAAGTATTTTTAGAAATACAAATAATACATTATTGATTCTGCGAGCTAGACACATCTGTCCTAAGAAGTAAAGCTTTTTCGTGCTGATTTATTTTAGCTTAATCACTATGAATATATTAACGGTAAGACAAAGCCATAAGGATTGTAGTAGTAATCTTAATGTAACTAATAGTATTGTGTTTCTATGCATGCATATGTAAGGATCATAATTGGATCAAAAAGTTATAAAATGAAGAAAATGAGTACCAAGAAAATTCATGAAGTCTATAGAGGAAAATGTTCATCTCATAGTCTGATTGTGTGTATTAAGAAAACAACATAAACATCTTATATTTCTCACCCAGATAACTGATAATTTATTTCCAGCAAGTAGTGAGATTCCATTTATTCAACCCTCTCTATACCCAGGATGGAGACCAAGTTTATAAAGATAATTTGGGGATTTTTTTTTTAATCATTTGAAGCTGAGAAATATATATGGTGAGAACTGATGCTTAAAACTCCTAACTCTTCTGTGCTGGAGGTCAGTTATCAGTTTGCTATTCCTAAGAATCCCATGATAATTATTTTGAATATATGTCAACCAACCACAAGAATTTAGAAAATGTCTCATCTGATCAGTAAAATGTATGAATTGGATTTCAATATACAATGATGTGATACCGAAATCTGGACTCTGAAATGTTATCATTCAGAAGACATTTCAGCTAGCTTATTATTCTATAAAAATCAATTTCATAGGCAGCATTCTGCATTGAGAAAGAAGCAGAAAAAAACTTTCTCTGTGTGATTTGGGGCCACAAATGAGAGTGACAGCAACAAGAATTATGTTTTCCTTTGGGGTTTATACCATTGGAGACACAATGATGATGACTGAGTATCAATTCTGACAACCTGAAGGTTATTTACTTACCCCATATTTCGGGTCTGCCAGAATAGGATACTGCTATGCATCTATTTACAGAAGTTTGAAGTATTCGCTGTTTTGTTTTTTTTTTAAACGTTGCTCATAGTAAAGCAACACTAATGACTTCATAATTGTTTTTTTCCCTATGTAATTCTTAGTTTTGATTTCCCTTTTAGTTAATTTTCTCCTCTGTTCTTTCTCAAGGAGGCTCTTGCTATTTTTCCTCTTCACCTTCAGTTCTTGGCAAACAGCATAACACTTCAGAAGAACACTTAGCTCAGAATGAGAGCAATTAAAAAATAAAGCACACTAGATGTTATATGGTCCACTTCCAGATACACTAGTACATTGCTCCATTAAAAGTATTTAAAAATTGTGATTTGTCTTTCCAAGATGAAACTTGGTACAGATTTGGCCTACAAAATAAAACCGTTGGGAACAAGAGATCAAGCAAGGTAATTTTAAAAGAGAGATTTATTTAAGATGCTATTAATGAAATATGATCTATTAAATTATACTAGTTTTATTTAAAAAGGAGAAAGGTGGTGGTGGCATGACTATGCTGTTTGGATCGATATTTAACTTTTTTAAGCTCTCTGAAATTTTATACACCAAAGTACTCTAAGTAAAAAAAAAAAAAAAAAAAAGACACTCCAAGACAAGAATTAAAGAGAAAACTAAGCTTTAAGAAACATTAGTTAATGTGCTCATACCCTAAAATAAAAAAAAAAAAAGGATGACAAATAAAGACCAGCAAGAGAACCTATTAAGAAATAAAATCTGTTTGCTCATTCATTCATTCAACACATACTTACCACTGAGCACCTGGCACATGTCAAGACCACTCTTTATGTTGGTCTCTGCAACAACAAAACTTCTATTATAGCTGAGGGACTGGGTGATAAGTGGATGTAGGATACTGGGTTTTGAATAGATGATTTTTATAAATCCTGTCCAATGCTGAAACATCTATGATGACTTCCCCATTGTCTTCTCTTGGGTTTATTTTGGCAGAAGTTCAGCCATCTTTGCCATATTTTTCTATTCATTTGTACTTGGATCTCACAGATTTTAGATTGATTGATGACTTTCATATCTTAGAATTTGGAGAACCATTCTGCAGGATTTTTTTTTTTTTTCTGTCATACAATCCAAGATTTAGAATGGACACTGGGGATGATTAAACAAATTCAGACTGAACACAGTCATCCTGTATCCTCTCAAAAATAGGCTCCTGAATCAAAAATCTATAGTGGAAGGAGCCTTCTTTTTCCACAAAAGGTAATGGGGATGTTGAATAGAAAAAAATGGTCACCCTTTCTAAGCCAGATAGAATTTTTGTAGACCAGAAGATTTTGATAATTTAAAAAAAATGGTGAAATGGAGCCTGGATTTCTTTCTTAACTCTATTCTACAATACTTGACTTAAGTTAATGGCTCATATTTTTATCCTTTAAAATTGAATATAAAGATATTTCAAAACAATGTCTAATATACAATAAAACTCTACAGATAAGGTACAGCGCTTAATTTCGTATGTAATTATTCAGCTATGTCTGGTTTCTCAACATTTTTGATAAAAAAAGTTTGGAAAGGTACCCAGAGAAATGAAAACATTTGGATTTCTCAGGATGATAACAAGGACTTATTCCTTCTACTATTATTTTTCTATTATCTCTGTATTTCTATTCATTTCATTAATGTGGTCACTTTGTATTTGTATCATGCAGAATGATTAAAATAAACTTTCTCATAATTCTCCATTGAAGTATTTCTTTTTGGTTTCTACCCTCAGGCCTGTTGCCGTCTTTGCATGGCCTGGGGCAAGGGTACAGACGGAGCCCCATATACCATATGACTGAATAGTTGAAATTTATAAATCAAGCTAATAAACTCTTCTGTAAAACTTTTTTCCTGGGCAAATATACCTTCATAGGAACCTGGAAGGCTAGGTTTAAATTTAGAATTCTCAGACTCCTTTACTCTGTGCACCAAAACATGGAGAGACTGGCCCTTGGTCCCCCACAGCCCGACCCCTTATTACTCTCATTGTGTCTCACATGAGGGTATATGTACACACCAGTCTGAACTTGCAGGCTCTGTTACTGCCCACTCTCCAGGCCCTCACCTATAGCTACTCCTTGACCATTCCTCAGGCTTATAAGTAGCATGGTTTGCCTTGATGCAGACAAATACTAGTGCAGGCCATGGAAGCAGGTGTGAGGATATTGTGGAGTGCCAATTCCCTTGAACACGATACAGAGGTGGAGTACATTCTCTAGCTTGATGTATTCCTTTGGTCCCATGGTGTTGTCACCCTGTGAGGAGGGCTAGGGTGGGCCTTCTAAAACCTTGTCTATATAGAAGGATGTTACTTTGCAGCATCTAGTTGGCATACTGTCAAATGACATTATTTTCCAATTTTTAGTCATTTGGTATTATGATTTGTGTTGCAGTGAACATTCTGGAATATGTTTCTTTTTTTTTTTTTTTAAGATTTTATTTATTTATTTGAGAGAGAGAGCACATGGGGGGGGGAGGGTCAGAGGGAGAAGCAGACTCCCTGCCGAGCAGGGAGCCTGATGCGGGACTCGATTCAGGGACTCCAGGATCATGACCTGAGCCGAAGGCAGTCGCTTAACCAACTGAGCCACTCAGGTGCCCTGGAATATGTTTCTTGAGGCTCAAGTGCAAGGGTTTATACCTAAGAATAGAATTTCTGAATCTTAAGGTATAAACATCTTTGACTTTATCAAATAATGCAAAATTGTTTTCCAGAGTGGATGTACCAATTTATACTGTTACAGTGGTGCTCTAATTGTGGTATAACCTCACAGGGTTGCTCAGGGTGTATGAAACTGCACTCACAAAAAATTTAAATAAAACCTTTACTAATTTGTCCAAAGGTGCCATATGAACTGCTGACTAATATTGTTTATGTAGTCTTATCTCACATTGTAGCTTATATGTTGACTTTTTTACCTTGTCTTGAAGATAGAAGTTCTCAATTTTAATGTAGTCAAATTGATTGATCATTCCATTTATGGCTTGGGTTTTTTTCCTCTTGTTTAAGAAATTCTTCTGTGAGATCATAAAGTTTTTTTATATTATTTTCTATAAGTTTTATTACCTTGTTTATTACATTTAAATCTTTAATGTGTCTGGAATTGATTTTTGTGTGATATATGAGTTAAAGGTCCATTTTAATAAAAAAAATAAACAAAAATATTGAAAGTACCATTAAATTTATAAGCCAATTTAAAGAGAATCCTTAGATTACAGTCTTCTAATAAATGAACATGATGTATATCTCTCTAATTATTTAAGTCTTCTTTAATGTTTATAAAAATATTTTTAAAAATTTTCCAAGAATTTATTACACAGATTTTGTTAAATTTATTTCCTGATACTTCATAGTTTTGATGCTATTGTAACTGATACAGTTTTAAGATTACATTTTCTAACTGTATGATTCTGACATACAGAAATGCAATTGACTTTAAAAAAAGTTGTATTTTTTATTTTTTTAAAGATTTTGTTTATTTATTTGACAGAGAGAGTGAGAGAGCATGAGCGAGCACAAATGGGGGAGCAGCAGGCAGAGGGAGAGGGAGAAGCAGGTTCCCCGCTGAGCAGAGAGCCTGACGTGGGGCTTGATCCCATGACCCTGGGATCAAGACCTGAGCCTAAGGCAAATGCTTAACTGACTGAGCCACCCAGGTGCCCCAACTTTTTTTTTTTATTTGAGAGAGAGAGAGTGTGAGAGAAGGGCAGAGGGAGAGGGAGATAATCTCAAGCAGAATATCTGCTGAGTGCAGAGCCCAATTAGGGGCTTGATCCCATGACCCTGAAGTCATGACCTGATCTGAAACCAAGAATCAGACGCTCAACCAACTGAACCACCCAGGTGTCCCACAATTGAATTTTGTACGTTAATTTTCTTTTATTAATCCAGTGAGGCTGATAATCCTTCCCATTGATTCTAAATATTTATCTTGAGAAGTATGTCATCTGTATGTTAAAGAAAAGATGGTCTTGATTCTTCCTTTTTAATTCTTACATATTTCTTTTCTTGCCTTACTGCAATGTATGTTGTTGAATAGAAGTGGTAGAAGTGGGCATCTTTTACCTGTTCTTAATCTTTACCACTCAAGTTTTACTATTAAGTATGATATTTGATGCAAATTTTGGGTAGATAATGTTTATCAAGCTAAGGAAATTTTCTTCTATTCTCAAGTATTTTTTTGTAAGTGTTTTTATCATGAAATGAATATTGAATTTTATCAATATTCATTATCATTTCATTATCATTTAAAGTAACTTCTAGGGGCACCTGAGTGGCTCAGTTGGTTAAGTGACTGCCTTCGGCTCAGGTCATGATCCTGGAGTCCCAGGATCTAGTCCTGCACATTAAGCTCCCTGCTCAGCGGGGAGTCTGCTTCTCCCTCTGACCCTCCCCCCTCTTGTGCTTTCTCTCTCTCTCTCTCATTCTCTCCAAATAAATAAATAAAATCTCAAAAAAAAAAAAAAAATAAAGTAACTTCTAAATTTTTATTTACTTATTTGATCCATTTATTAGTTAGAAGTGTGTTTCTTGGGGCACTTGGGTAGTTTGGTTGGTTAAGTGT
Organism: Phoca vitulina; assembly: GCF_004348235.1. Taxonomy (NCBI): domain Eukaryota; kingdom Metazoa; phylum Chordata; class Mammalia; order Carnivora; family Phocidae; genus Phoca; species Phoca vitulina. Next base: position 15,548,525 of record NW_022589728.1, on the reverse strand, counting down.
CCGACTCTTGATTTCAGCTCAGGTCATGATCTCAGGGTCATGAGATCGAGTCCCATGTTGGGCTTCTTGCTGGCATGGAGCCTGCTTAAGATTTTCTCTCTCACTCTCCCTTTGCCTCTCCCCCTCCCCTGTGTTCTCTATTAAAAAAAAAAAAAAGTGTGTTTATTAATTTCCAAGCTCTTAAAAATACTTCTAGTACTTTTGGTTATTTATTTCTAACTGATTTGCTTTGTATAGTAGAAGATGGTTTGTATACTAATTTCTTGGTCATTAGATAAAGTATGTTAATTATTTCATTCAGAACTTTTATAGCCTTCTTGATATTTTCTCCACTCAATGAATTAGCTACTTAAAAAATTGTGTTAAAACCTCTCAATGTGATGCTGGATTTGTTCACTTCTCATTGAAATTATCATCATGTGTACTTTATTACTTTAAGGTTATTTTAGTAGGTACATATAAGTTCAAAATTATATCTTCTTATGGAAATAAAACTTTTATCCTTATTTACAGATCTTTTTTATCTCTGATAATACTTTCTGCTTTTAACTCTATTTCATTGTTACTAAAGTAACCTTACCAGTTTTCTTTTGATAAATAATTATTTTATCAACAATTTATTTTCCATCTTTCTGCATCCTCGTTTTCAATATATGTCTTGAAAATGACATGTGGCTGGATTTTCAAAAATTCAGTCTTACCATCTTCAGCCTTTAACCAAAATATTTAGTTTGTTTTCTTGGATTAATTTATTTTATTTCTGTCACTTTTTGCTTTCAATTTGATCTTCCTCTATCTTTCCCTCTTATTTTGCCTCCTTTAAATTTATTACTCTTTTCTCATCTAAAATTTCTCCTCTATTATTGATTCTAATTTATACATTCTATTTGTATGTCTTTAGAGATTCGCCCAGAAGTTTTACATTTATTATTTTTAAATCAAATTATAAAAATACTGGCTTAAATGTTATTATCACTTTTCTGACTTATATACTAATGTTATATGTTTTAATTCTATAATTTTTAATTTTGTTTTATTTTCTACAGTTAATGTTAGGTTAAATATATTTGCAAATTTACCACTTTCTTTGTTTTTTATCTTTTCTTGTATCTCATGCCACTATTTGGGTCCCTTTCCATCAATATATGGAAAGTATATCTTTTATAATTTTATTAGCAAGGGTACGTTCATAGAAAACTCTTCCAGGGATATCTTTTTCTGCTTAAAAGTGACTCTTTTGCCCTAATTTTTGAAATATATTTTTACTGCATGCAGAATTTTAGTTTTACAGTAATTTTGCTTCAGCACATTTAAGTATCATTTGTATTAGTGTTCTATTGATGTGTAACACAAACACAGCAGCTTAGACAATAACCATTTATTAGTTCCTGTTCTGTAGGTCAGAAGTCTGGCATGGTCAGTCAGGATATGTAAAGGCTGAAATCAAAGTATAGACTAGTCTATACTAGTCTATTGGATGCTCCAGGGAAAATTCTGCTTCCAAACTTATTCTTGCATTGACATAATTCAGTTCCTTGTGGTTGTAGGACTGAGGTTCTCTCTGATTCCTTGTAAGTTGTTGGGGGCTGCTCTCACTGATTAGAGTCTGCCCCAGTCCATGTGGCCTCCTCCACCTATAAACCAGCTATATGGAGTCCCTTGCTTCAAATCTTTAAATTCTCCTCTCTCTGACCTCTATACCAGATTTAAAGTGTCCATGTCATTAGGTGAAGCAGACCTTAGATAATCTCCCTATCTTAAGGCCAACTGATTTGTGATCTTAGTTACATTTGCAAAATGTAAGTCACACTTCACAACAATGTTTGATTAACTGGGAGAAGGTGTTTGTCTACCTGGGACAGGGAATATTAGAATTCTGGCTACCATGTGGTTATACTGACTTCTGTCTTCCAATTTTATTTAGTCCCAGGTGATCTATCTTTATTCTCTGACTATTGTTAAGATCTTATTTTTGCTTTGGCATTCTCCTTGTCTAGAACTGAGTTTCTTATCATATGTACACCTTGGAATTTGTTAGATTTCCTGGGTCTGTAACTAGGTATTTTTCCAGCCTTAGAAAATGTTCTGCCATTATCTGTTCAAATATTACCTCTCCCTCATTCCTTTTCCTATCTCCTTAAAAACATGAAGTATTTAAGGCCTGTCTCTCTATCCTCCCTGACTCTTAACCTCTCTTTTATATTCTTTATCTCAGAATTTCTTTGTGATACATTCTAATATTTTCTGCTCCATATTCCAAGAAATATTCCCCTCTTTGCCTGTGTCTAATTTGTTATTATAAATTTTCATTGAGTTTCTAATTTCAGTTGATAAACTTTTATTTCTAGGTCTTGTTTTTTTTTTTCTTTCATCTGATAACTCCAAAATTTAAGATATTTATACTTATAACTCTGTTTTCTCTCTCTTTTTCCTGCTGGCCTTCTCTTCTGGTGCCTTTTTTCCTTGTGTATTTGTAATTATTATGATTTTTTTAAACCAAATATTCATATTCCTTGACACTGTGAGAATTCTTTGAAACCTGGATTGAAGGTTAATTTATTCAGAGAAAGTTTACTTTTTCTCTTACTAGTTATTTGTGGGTACTATCAACCCAGCATTGCTTTAAACTTAATTCTTGGCTTGTTGGTTGTTTTGATTTTAATTCCCTAATTATTGAGAATTATGGTTGCCGAACCAAGATGGCTACTTAGTAATGACAAATTCTTAGGGGAAATTTTTTTCCTACACATAGACCCAAGTTTGAATTGTTAAGACACGATTTTCTAGTGGGTGACAGTGGAGGAATATTTCTAGGTTACCTTTATCTTGAAGTTGCAACCTTTGAAGACCAACTTTAAAAAGGAGATGGGAGTGCTTCCATTAGATTCTGGTTCTTGAACAGATCTTGTGCCTTGTTCCTTTTTTGCACATGCCCTGAGAAATCCAAAAACCAAAGTTCAAATTCACTAGATTTTGTAAAACTGTCTTTATTCTTTAGGCTCCTGCTTTCACTTAATTTTTCACTTCTGATTATGCCTTATTTTCTTACTAACTCATTAATGCATTCAACAAATGTTTAAACTATGTTTTATTCAGAATTTATTGTTGTTTTTTCTAGGAGAAGGGTTAAACAAATTATTTAAACTGTCATACTGCCAGAAATAGAAATTCTTCAAAATGTGGGGTGTGTGTGTGTGTGTGTGTGTGTATGTGTGAGTATTTATTGGTTAAAAACTGAGAGAATAAAAAATTTTATTGAGCTTTTACTGTTTTCAAGCACTAGGGATACAATACTTCTTAAGTAAAATAGATAAGATTCTTCTTTTTTTAAAATTTAATTTAATTTAATTTTATTGTTAGTCACCATACGGTACATCATTAGTTTTTGATGTAGTGTTCCAAGATTCATTGTTTTTGTATAGCACCCAGTGCTCCATGCAATACGTGCCCTCCTTAATACCCATCACTGGGCTAACCCTCCCCCCTACCCTCCTCCCCTCTAAAAACCCTCAGTTTGTTTCTCGGAGTCCATAGTCTCTCATGGTTTGTCTCCCCCTCCGATTTCCCTCCCTTCATTTTCGCCTTCCTTCTCCTAATGTCCTCCATGCTATTCCTTATGTTCCACAAAAGTGAAACCATATGATAATTGACTATCTCTGCTTGACTTAATTCACTTAGCATAATCTCCTCCAGTCCCATCCACGTTGATGTAAAAGTTGGGTATTCATCCTTTCTGATGGCTGAGTAATATTCCATTGTATATATGGACCACATCTTCTTTATCCACTTGTCCATTAAGGGCATCTCGGCTCTTTCCACAGTTTGGTTATTGGGGACATTGTTGCTATGAACACTGGGGTGCATATGGCCTTTCTTTTCACTACATCTGTGTCTTTGGGATAAATACCCAGTAGCGCAATTGCTGGGTCATAGGGTAGCTCTATTTTTAATTTTTTGAGGCACCTCCACACTGTTTTCCAAAGTGGCTGTACCAGCTTGCATTCCCACCAACAGTGTAAGAGGGTTCCCCTTTCTCTACAACCTCTCCAACATTTGTTGTTCTTGCCTTGTCAATTTTTGCCATTCTAACTGGTGTAAGGTGGTATCTCAATGTGGTTTTGATTTGAATTTCCCTGATGGCTAATGATGATGTACATTTTTTCATGTGTCTGTTAGCCATTTGTATGCTTCTTTTGAAAAGTATCTGTTCATGTCTTCTGCCCATTTTTTGACTTGATTATTTGTTTTTTGGGTATTGAGTTTGAGAAGTTCTTTATAGATCTTGGATATTCCAAAAGACTCCACCCCCAAATTACTAGAATTCTACAGCAATTCAGTTATGTGGCAGGATACAAAATAAATGCACAGAAATCAGTTGCTTTCTTATACACTAACAATGCAACTGTAGAAAGAGAAATTAGAGAATCAATTCCATTTACAATAGCACCAAAACCCATAAGATACCTCGGAATAAACCTAATCAAAGAGGTGAAGGATCTATACTCTAGGAACCACAGAACACTCATGAAAGAAATTGAAGAAGACACAAAAAGATGGAAAAACATTCCATGCTCATGGATCAGAAGAATAAACATTGTTAAAATGTCTATGCTGCCCAGAGCATTCTATACCTTCAACCCCATCCTGATCAAAATTCCAATGACATTTTTCAAAGTGCTGGAACAAACAAACTTAAAATTTGTATGGAATCAGAGGAGACCTCTAATCACCAAGGAAATGTTGAAAAAGAAAAACAAAGCTGGGGCATCATGTTGCCTGATTTCAAGCTATACTACAAAGCCATGATCACCAAGACAGCATGGTACTGGCACAAAAACAGACATATAGACCAATGGAACAGAATAGAGAACCCAGATATGGACCCTCAACTCTATGGTCAAATAATCTTCGACAAAGCAGGAAAAAATATGCAATGGAAAAAAGTCTCTTCAATAAATGATGTTGGGAAAATTGGACAGCTATATACAGAAGAATGAAACTCGACCATTCTCTAACACCATACACAAAGATAAACTCAAAATGGATGAAAGACCTGAATGTGAGACAGGAATCCATCAAAATCCTAGAGGAGAACATAGGCAGTAACCTCTTTGACATCGGCCACAGCAACTTCTTTCAATATACATCTCCAAAAGCAAGTGAAACAAAAGGGAAAATGAATTTTGGGACTTCATCAAGATAAAAAGCTTCTGCACAGCAAAGGAAATAGTCAACAAAACAAAGAGCAACCCATGGAATGGGAGAAGATATTTGCAAATGACACTACAGACAAAGAGCTGATATCCAAGATCTATAAAGAACTTCTCAAACTCAGCACTCAGATGTGATTCTTCTTACAGATTCATTAACGTTAAAGGCCAGTCCAGTGAGAAAAACAGACCAATCAAATAACCAAACAAATAACTGTCAGTTTGCTCCCCTCACTTCCACTGGTTATTCTGATAAAGCTTCTATATATTCTTCTTTGTGTTACAATTACTCCTTTTCATATTTATTCTCCTATCTTATATATAATTTTATATATTTCTAGAACTTGGGGCAAATAATATCCTGTTTTTCACCCACTATGTAGGATCTGCCTTATTCCCTTCCCTAAAATAGGATAAAATAAACTTCAGGGGGACTCTGGAAATATAAAAGAAGTCCACGATATGATACGCCTTTTGTTGGTGAGAGACTGAGTCAAAGTAAGGGAGGCCCTTTTCATCCTAAGAGCTGTGTTCAGGAGTTAATTACAGGTCTGATATTCAGGACATATGCACTGTACCCCGGTACTGTCTTTCATAAATGGTATCCTGATTTTGGAGTGTCTATTCTAATTGGTACATACTTGTGCTGTTCTCACTGTTGAGTATTTTGAATATCATCTCTGACTTATTGTGTGAATCTGAGATCTTTTTTAGTGCTAACTTACACCACACCAGCTACCTCCAGAGCCCAAAATCAGCCAAAGAGAACACATTCTACTCTTCACTGCCCAAGTGTGGAGCCTTTAGCATATGTCAACATTTGAGCTGATCATAGCATCTTCCCTTCCATTTTAGTAAAGACCTGAAACAGGTTATGCTCAACATCTTTCTAGCTTGCTATAGGAAACAGAGCAGAGAGCCTTATTTACAAGTGTGTTCTTATGTAAAGCTAGCTTAGCTCCAGGCTTCTAGATCTGACTTAGACTTAGTGTCAATCTGGTCCTCTATGTGTTAATTCACCTCTTGCAGGATGCCTGGGTGGCTCAGTTGGTTAAGTGTCTGCCTTTGGCTCAGTGTCATGATCTCGGGGTCCTGAGATGGAGCCCTGTGTCAGGCTCCCTGCTCAGTGGTCAGTCTGCTTCTCCCTCTCCCTCTGCACCACTGCCCCCCCCCCCATGCTCTCTTTCTCTCTCAAATGAACAAATACAATCTTTAAAAAAATTCACCTCTTGGGACTGACCCACACATTTGCAGGATGCTCCTGGTTCATTGCTCTTATTTCGGTTCTTCATGGTGATAATCCCTTAGCCATTGCTCTCCTCACCTCAGAAAGTCAAAAAAATGTACACATCCTTCTGTTTGGAGCTTTTGGACTCTGGTTTTTGAAACAAGGTGTTTATTTTGCCCCCCAACTTTGTTTTACAATTTATGCTTTTATTTTAGGACATCTTTTTTCACTCTACTCTAGATTTAACTACTATATTTATTTCTCAGTTTGTTCGTATACCAAGAATTGAAGTGGGAAGATCTCTCTAGGTTAAGAATCCGAGTGGACAGAATATTTTTTATGAGAAAGTTTGTTTTTCGGCTTCTAGTTCAGTGTTTTATGCACTCTGTCAGTGAGGTAGTGTTTCATTTATCTAAACTTCTCAAAACTTCTAATTCTTTGATGAGTATGGTGAACAAAGGGCACAGTTTAAAAAATCCTTTCTAGAAGACAATTGTCCTGACAAAGTAATGCTTGCAAACTGTAGATTTATATCTGTTGAAGTTTTTAAATTGTTATCAAGCTCATTTAAGTTGCTCATATGATCAAGAAATCAAGTTCAGGCATTGAAAGCAACAATTTTTTCACAATTATATATTTCACAGTTGTTCATTTCTCATAGTCTGATAGATAGTATATTGCTATGATTTTATCTTTAGGTAGTTCTGGAATGCTTTACCCTTTTGTCTTTTTCTTTTGTGGAAGAATAAACAATTGGGGAAGATGTAAAGAATAATGGATAAAAAGCATTTAGAAAACTTCAGCATGGATAGCAGGGAGGGATATGTAATACACTGTCAACACCACAATGTTTGCAAAAATGATAAAACTTCAGAGTTGTACATTCCAATAGTTTTTTCACATAACCTTGTACCTAAACAAGGACTTCCTATCTATACCTTCTTGGTTATGTAGTTACTGACCAAATACAGGATTTGCACAACTTTTACTCTTATGATACAACAAATTTTTAGTGTCTTGCCCAACATATATGTTGAGTAAAATCTGCCTCCTTGTAACTAATCTACTATTTGACTAAATTTCTTCCTTCTGTTATAAGATTTATTGAGTGCCAACATATATCAGGTTGTATGTTCAGACATATGGATACAAAAATGAATAAAACAGCCCCCTTTCTGGAAAATTTCACAGTCTAGATAGGGAGACAGACATATTAACAAATAATTAGAGTAGAGGAAGAAGTGCTAATAGATGTACTCACAATAGCATTATGTGAGTAGAGTTCTTTGAGCTGTTCATCATATGATGTGGTTTCCAGGCCCTTTATCTTCATAATAAAAGACTCTTCAAGTAAAGGTTGAAGAGATCTTACAAATTGCCTTCTTACGTGAGGTGACTGCTCTGAAGCATTCAGTTATAGTAAGTATGGCAATAATTAGGACTCGACTACAAGGTGGTTTTGGATAGAAATAAGTAGTAAAGTTTCAGTCAATCATGAATTATCCATGCACAAATCAGATACATATTTGAATGTATAAATGTAATTTGTAAACAGTAATGGGATTCATTCGCTCTCAGAATTAAGTCAGTAATGATGTTTGTCTATTCAATAGAAGAAATTTCCAAATTTCAACCTGTATTAAAATTAATTAATGCATCACACGTGCTCAGTGTTTTAGAATTTTCAAAATGCTTCTAGTTACATTGATTCCTTTTAATTACAATTACTTCTCTTTATTCTTTGATCTATGATTTCTAGTTCAGAAGTTTACAAGGATTTATATTGTCTGTTTTATTAATTTTGTTTTGTTTTGTTTTGTTTTGTTAAATTGATCTGGAATAATCATTACATTCCATTATTCCTTTCATTTTAAGTAGGTGGAGGGGACTTAGTATTTGGGACTTGAATTCAAGGTGACTTTTATTTTTTTTATTTTTATTTTTTTTAAAGATTTTATTTATTTATTTGAGACAGAGAGAATGAGAGAGAGAGAGCACATGAGATGGGGGAGGGTCAGAGGGAGAAGCAGGCTCCCTGCCGAGCAGGGAGCCCGATGCGGGACTCGATCCAGGGACTCCAGGATCATGACCTGAGCCGAAGGCAGTCGCTTAACCAACTGAGCCACCCAGGCGCCCTCAAGGTGACTTTTAGAATGCTGCTTGGTTTATGGTGTGCGGTGCCTTATAAACAAAACAAAAAAAAAGAAAGGACTTTCAAATTGTGCAGATGATTCTCTTTTCATAGAGAGTTTTGCTCTGTACAATGTTCTTAACTTGATTTTTTTTTTAAATACTTGGAATTTTATGTAAAGTCTTGTGTTTATGTGCATATTATGTGCATTTTTCTGGGGATGTCCTTCAGAGTGTTTATCAAACACTCAAGAGAGGTTGTGTATCTGTAAATATTTGCAAATTTCTGTAGTAGATCCTTCTTGCTAGATATTCATGCAGCCACACCAAATGACAATGTTTCCAAAGCTATCAACATGCTTTATGCTTTATGTCCTTCATTATGCCCTGTCATCTTTGCCATAAATAGTATTATGTATTACTTTAAAAATGGGTTCTCCCAGAAGGGATTAGGCAATAAAGGTTGTGTTTGTGCATCAATTTATGGTTTTGAAATACTTTCAAATGTAATCTATCATTTAATCCTTAAAAATTATGAAAACTGTCCCCATTTTACAGAAAAAGGAATGGAGGTTCAAATACACAAAGCTCAAAATCCACAGAACATGAACTCAGATCAGCTATTCAGAGTAAAATAGTCTTTCCACACCAAATATTTATCAAAATTTCCCTTTTGATTAGTTTCTGTGTTCTTTACTTAAATACATAGTGTTTAGGCCTTAGACTTACTCTGTAAAAGGGAATTATCTGCACAATGAACTATGAACTCAAAGAAACCATGCAAACTCTTTTCTCACATGCAAAATGAGGTAATAAACCCAAGTCACACAGAGATAACTTCTAGCTCCCATATTCCATGTGTCTTTGTCAAAGTTTGGCCCAAAGCTTCTTCTCAGAAGAGCAGGTCCATTCATTATACTTGTATGCCAGGTGAGTTGGCCTATTTCCCACCAAATACAGTTATGCCACCAGTCTCCGTGTCCAGGCTGAGCAATGGGGACCCTTAATGAGTTTCTTCCTGTTGTGAGGAACCCACTTTGATTAATCCTACAAAGACAATGTCATGGCTGGCTTTCATTTGTCTTTTCTTCACCCAATTCTTGCCTAGAGGAATTGTGTTAATCATTGTTTTAATGCTCTTAAGCTGGCTATGTTCTAAGATGTTGTTTTAGTTTTCTTGTATATCATGTGATATAGAGTAGGTAAATCAATGTTTAGAGTGTGGTGCTTGGGTGACATTAAGCTTTAAAACAAAAGAAATTTATTTAAGAAACTATCAGGAATTAACTTGATTAAAGTTCCAGATCCTTAAAAGGCTTGAGTCTGAATATTATTATTGCCAGATCTGTTTCTGTTTTGGAAGCTACATATCCTAGTCGAAAGATGATTGAGTTGGGGATCCATGGTATAGGTTTATTATTGGACAGCTCACTCATTTGAGCCTTAGCTTTGCCATTTATCAATGAGAAGTTGAAACAGATCATCTCAAGGAACTATGCCAAGTAGGGAATTGACTACTTTTTGAATACTTTAATTAACGATCCTTAATAAGCTACTTTTCCCCATTCTTCTTTTATTTTGTAGCATGATTGAATCTTCTGACATTGTCACTTCAGACCTTTAAATAAGACCTAAAGTTTTATCTGATAATTACATGATTTCAAATATGTGATAAGTGTTCCTCTCCACCTTTCCCCAACCTGACCCCCCTGAAAGTTTTTTTCTTGATTTAACTTTTTAATTCTTATTTCTTTTAACTTTGAAATTGCTTGCATAAATGAAAATTGGTTGCCCAAATGGAATTTGAAGCCACAGTACAAGCCCAAAACACAGTATGTCAATATCGGCTTATTTTACCATAGGACTATATACGTAGGCTGGGTAGTTTTTCCCAGGCTCAGGAGTGAGTACTTTCTTGATGTGGTTCCCTTCATGAATTATGTTCAGCACTCCACACCACCTGATGCAATACCCACTCCAGAGCTGAAATCACAGGCTAGATTTTTATTATGATGGGATCACCCACTATTGAAATAGGATTTCGCTGTTCCATTTGCAGCCTGCCACCTGATAAATGCTAGATTATGAGTCAGAATAATAAACATAAAGGTGTTGTAGTAGGCCAGAAAGCTTCCCATTGTCTAATGTTACATCTGTCTTTTTAGTGGTATTCTCAAAGGAAAACAAAATTTGAATGTGTGCCTGTATACTAACAGTTTCTGGAAATGACAGTGCCTATCCATTTTCTTTTTAAATGAAGGCTTTCTGTAAACGGTTCACATAACCAGTTATTTGGCTTGAAATGGCCTCCCCATGAAAATGCCTGCTTTAATGTCAAGTCAGGGAATAGCGAAGCTTTGCTGGAGTCCCAGTGTCTAGCAGATATACTATAAATTTAATTTCACAGCAAAGTGAAGTCTATTACAGAAAATCAGAAAGAACTACCTTCTCAGCAAGGCCATCTCTCTTCTTTTTATTGAGTCTTTTTTGTGTAGCTTTTGCAAGCTTTGTCTGCACCTGTCAATAAAAAGGGGCTCTTTGAGGACAATACTGACAAATTAACCAGAAAACATATTTCCAGTGGTGGGTGGGGGCAAAAGTTCAGGAGAGGGCCATGGCTGCTACCTGTTTTATTATACCTGTAATTGAGGATCTCAGTCTTGTTAACAATTTTTATTCTACTCAATTTGAATAGTCTTATTCTCTTGTTGTCTTATATATTTGTCAGTGAAGCCAGGGAATTTTTACAAATTTTGCTATTGCAGTATAAGCCAAAGATAGAGAATGATGAGGTGGATGTTAGAACCATGATGCCTTATAGATATCCCAAAGTTTCTCAAAGATAGGAAAAAACTTCCGAACCATACTTTAACTGTTTCTTAAGTACTCTGAAAAATACCTGGTGAGTTTTAAGTGGCTGGCTTGGCCAGTGATCATTCTTTTTATAGAGTCAACATAAAATTTTTTGGGGGGGCATTTGAAAAAGAATTACATTCACATGTAGTGTGAAAGTGATGACCTGGTATTATAATTATTAAAACCTCTGGAACTTTTTCTTAAAGATTTATTTATTTGAGAGAGAGAGAGAGCAAGAGAACAGGGGGAGGGTCAGAGAGAGAATCCTCAAACAGAACCCCCGCTGAGCGTGGAGGCTGATGTGCAGCTCCATCCCAGGACCCCAAGATCATGACCTGGGCTGAAATTAAGAGTAGGCTGCTAAATCGACTGAGCCACCCAGGCATCTCTGGAACTGAAGTTTTGAGGGATTTTGTTTTGAAAATTACCATGAGATACAAATACCAAGTTTATATAGTTATTTGTAGATGTGAACTAGACAGTATATTAAATGTAAAAAGAAGTAAACACTACTGTCACCACAATTTTCATGTTAACTAGATGCATGAATTAGGAGTCTCACTAGATGTTACTCCACAAAGTCTGGTGGTTAAATTTAAACCCAGATCAATTTTTTTATGAATTCTTTAGTAATTAATTTTCTGTGAATGCCTATGATGCTATTGGCACTCTTCTAAGACTTGTGAAAGACAGAAATAATAAATATGGCCCCTATCCTCAAGGAGCTAGTGACCCATTCAGTGGTCTCTATAGATTGTTCTTAAAGCAATTAATTCTTCTAGGAGTTTTACATTTTCATATCTTATGTTTCAGTCTTTAATCCATTTTGAGTTGACTTGGTATGTGTATGGTGAGAGATAATGATCTAATTTTGTTTTGCATGTAGATATTCAGTTTTCCCAACACCATTTGTTGAAGATACTGTCCTTTCCCCAATGGTCTTGGTATCCTTGTCAAAGATCATTTGACCATACACAGAAAGATTTATTCTGGGCTCTGTATTCTGTTCCATTGGTCTGTATGTATGTCTTTATGCCAATGCCACACTGTTTCAATTTCTGTAGTTTTATAATATATTTTGAAATCAAGAAATATCATGCATCCAGTTTTGTTCTTCCTTCTCAAGATCATTTTGGCTATTTGGTGTTCTTTGTGACATTATTTACAAAAATCAGCTCAAAATGGATTAAAGACTTAAATATAAGACTCAAAACTAAAATTCCCAGAAGAAAACATAGGAGAAAAACTTCATGAAATTGGTCTTGGCAATGAATTCATGGGTGTCACACCAAAGCCACAGGCAACAAAAGCAAAGTAGAGAAGTGGAACTACTTCAAACTAAAAAGTTTCTGTATAGCAAAGGAAATAATCAACAGAATGAAAAAGCAACCTATGGAATGGGAGAAAATACTTGCAAGCCATGTATCAGATAAGTGATAAATTCCCAAAATACATATGAATTCCTACAATTCAACAGCAAAAACAAAGCCAAAACCAAAACCTAAGAATGCAATTAAAAAATAGATAAAGCACTTGAATAGACATATCTCCAAAGAAGATATACAAATGATGAACAAGTAATATGAGAAGATGCTGAACATCACTCATCATTAGAGAAATGCAAATCAAAACCACAATGAGATATCACCTCAGACTTGTTAGGATGGTTATTATTAGAAGGGAAAAAATGACAAGCATTGGCAAGGATGTAGGGAAATTGAAACCCATGTATACTATTGGTGGGATTGCAAAATGGTATGGCTGTTATAGAAAGCAATATGGAGATTCCTCAAAAAGTTAAAACCAGAACTACCATGTGACCCATCAAGGTTGAACAATTAATATTGGTTTCCAAATCTTTTTGACTCTAGAGTCTGTGTAATTGATTACTACCTCTACTCTACTTTCCCAATGAAGATACTATTTGAGATTTAGTGACTATATTTCTTATCAAATATTTTAAGGTCTTTGTGTAAAATAATCCAGGTTAGGAAAAAATGAAACACATTTTATTTCTGTGCTCAGGCAGTACCTCCCTCATTTCATTAAGGTACTTAGTGAATATTTGTTGAATAAATTATTGTGTGGATGGATTTTTTTTTTAATTAAAGGAATTACACTAAAATTTTGAGTTTAGAAAATTCTTTTCATGTCATTTTCTCATATGTTAAGAGATGGGGCAAGAAAACATAATTTTCATCATGTTCACTTTATTAAATTTTGTTAAAATATACATAACATAATTTTACCATTTTAGCCATTTTTAAGTGTATAACTCAATGGCACTAAGTACATTCACATTGCTGTGCAAACATTACCACCATCCATCTCTAGAACTTCATTATCTTCCCAAACTGCAATTCTGTATCCATTAATGTATTTGCTTTTAAAGAAAAGCACATTTGGAAGTATTTACATTCTGTTTCAGTATTTTCCAAGCAACCATTTAGCATGTCATTACTAAGAAATTTGATAGAATTTGTCTCCTAATAAAAAAGAGGAGAGAAAAAGTTTATCCTTAAAATGTTATTACCTTTTGGGACATCTGATAAATTGAACTTAATTCTCAAACTTGGCTTCATTGGGAGCACAAATTAATCAGCTGAATGAAGTAGCCACAAACTGAAAAATTTGACAATGCCAGATAATGAATATTGAACATCAAAGTTTGGTTTTACAGAGATAGAAAAACTGAGGCCCAGAGAGCTGGAGAGACTATCCCCAATTTAATAGTTGAACAGCACAACTAAATCTCATATCTAGAGCTAGATTGCAGAGCTTAAAAAAATAGATGGGCACAATTTACAAATTATTGTGTTAGGGACAAAACCTAGATGATTACAAGTGTGAGAAGGACCTTTACAAAGTAGCTACTCATCAGTGGAGCCTGATCCATCTGTGATTTCCTACATCCTTATATACAAATATAACAAAAGATTTAGGAGGCCATTGTTCTGGGAGAAATGTGTACATATGTATGTTTGTGTGTTGGTAGTAAACATTATGGGGCATCACATAAATCTGCCCTCAAAAACCTTCCAGTAGACCACTGGTGTGTTGCATGGACCTTATGTCCTGTAACAATAGTACAACTAGCAAACACAACTAGTGAGTGTCTCTAATTATAGAACATTGGAACTGAGAGGGACTTCAGTGAGCATCTAGATAAATTCTATTAGCCAGGATTTGGGGATCTGAAAAATTTGGGGAAATTATCATGCAAATAAAACTAACTTGTTTGTTTGTTTTTAAACTGTGGACTTCTCAGTATCTTTCATTTTAAAATGTACTTGAGGGGCGCCTGGGTGGCTCAGTTGGTTAAGCGACTGCCTTCGGCTCAGGTCATGATTCTGGAGACCCGGGATCGAGTCCCACATCGGGCTCCCTGCTCAGCGGGGAGTCTGCTTCTCCCTCTGACCCTCCCCCTCTCATGCTCTCTGTCTCCCATTCTCTCTCTCAGATAAATAAATAAAAAAACCTTAAAAAAAAAAAAATAAATAAATAAAATGTACTTGAAACTTTATAACAGGTTATAATAAACATGCATGGCCATGAAGCCAACTTTCTTGGGGAGCATCTTTAGGAACTAATCTTCCAAGAAACTCTTTGGGAAACTCTAATCTATTCCAATAGCTATGTCGTAACAGGAGCTATGATAAACTTATTCATCATACTATCACTTAGTTTTATATCTATAACCACTGTAAATACGTTAAATATTTAATCCAAATAAGTAGAAATCACTCCTTATCTTGAGACAAAAATATAGTAAATGCAAATAAAATGTTGAGAATCTGGCCTGCATGCATATTTTGATTAATTAGTAGGTAGGCTACTTTGGCTACTTCGTGTAACAAAATACCTGAACATCAAGGGACTTAAGCAGTGAGGTTGTATTATTCTCTGCATGATAAGAAGTGCATTGTGGAGTGGCTCTGTGGCTCACTGAAGTCAGTGAGGGCTAAGGCTCTTGCCATCCTTGAGGCCCACCATCCTCAGTGTGACAGTGACGTTGCCAACCAACATTGTAACACATCCTCACAACCATGTCCAACATGGAGTTAAGCTTCTCTCAGAACTCTGCACTCTATCCCCCAGCCTCTCACCTAGCAGACCTCCCTGAAGGTCCTTTGGGCCAGAATGGGTCACATAGCCAGGCCTTATGCACAAGGGAAACAGAAAAAGTGAGTATCTAGCCTTTCAGTCTCCATCCTAGGTGCTATATCTGCCAGAAAGAAAGGGAAAGAAGATGATTGTGTCCTGCATGTGTTTTTCATATTCATATTTAGCTATTATTTTGCTGTGCCTATGTGGCTGGGTTTCTATCAGCCAAAATTTCTTTATTCGGTAATTTAAAATGAAATTAAATGCTGAAGAGCAACTCTATGAATACAGATTTATTTCAGAAAATGTGAGTATTGTAGAAGGAAAGATTCTCTTGATATGCCTAAATCCTTGAATTATCACCAGAATTTTTTTTTTTCTTTTTCTTCTTCACTAGTTTGTTTTGTTTTTATTTTTATTTTTTTTAAGATTTTATTTATTTATTTGACAGAGACAGAGATAGTGAGAACAGGAACACAAGCAGTGGGAGTGGGAGAGGGAGAAGCAGGCTTCCCACTGAGCAGGGAGCCTGATGTGGGACTCGATCCCAGGACCCTGGGATCATGACCTGAGCTGAAGGCAGACGCTTAACGACTGAGCCACCCAGGCGCCCCACTAGTTTGTTTTAAATTAAAGGCTTTCTAGCATGATTATAGATCCCAATTTCAAAGGCTATTGTTTATAGAAAAAAATGAGAATCCCAAAGTACTGGCCTTTCTTCCTTTGTCCTGTTCTAGCTTATGATTTTCATATCCTTTGCATTTTATATTCCTAGCTAGGCTCCTGGATTCTATTTTACTCATGATAGTCCAGAAGGTTGCTGCCTTCTCTTCTTCTCAATCACAGGACATAAATGGAGACAGGGAGGACTGGTCATAGGTGTCAGCAGGCATGTGACTGGCTTTGTTGCTGTTTGCTTGCTTGCTTGCTTTTCTTTAGCCGAGCTTGGAATATATGGATGAAAAATGTGGGCATTGCGGGATAGAAGCCAGCTCCTTGGTCTCCCTCACTCTCAACTTCATAAACTTTTCTTCATATCTCCTGGCAGTTAAGCCAAAGTAGAAAAGGCAGTGTAGCAAGAAGATGAGGTTAAGTGTATCTGGAGTATGATCAGGTTGGTTTGTGAATCTGATAGGTGGTACAAGCCATGCATGTGGCCTATGTGAAATTGCCATAGACTAAGTGCCAGGGAAGACTGAGCTATTTGAGTCCACTGGAAGGAATGCTGGTGGTCCCTGAAGATCTATGACTCATTTTCAAGTATCTTAATGAGTAA
Organism: Phoca vitulina; assembly: GCF_004348235.1. Classification (NCBI taxonomy): domain Eukaryota; kingdom Metazoa; phylum Chordata; class Mammalia; order Carnivora; family Phocidae; genus Phoca; species Phoca vitulina. The sequence goes on along the minus strand of NW_022589728.1, from coordinate 15,531,721 downwards.
CTTGGAAAGAGAGAGAAAGTGCATTTGACAGCAAGTGTGTGTAGAATAATATGGTACCTTAATGTATGAACGAAATGAAATTTTATTGTAAAAATCCTATTTACTCAGGCAATATTTATAGAATGATATTTGTGACAAGCATTCTGTTTCAGTGAAATAAGTCAGAGTCCCTACGCTCTGGTTATTCATGGTATAACAGAGGCATCATATTTGTTAGAAAAATTCTAAAGCAGATGGTGAAAACTACTTGTTGAACTGAAATTTACTGAGCACCTGCTATGTGTCAGGCGCTGGCTTAGGCCTTGAAGATAGAGAAATGAGAAAGAACCTGCTCTCATGAAATTAATATTCAAGAAGGCTTTATAAGAAATATTAACAAAGAGCCCAAAGGAGAGAGTGACTACATCTGCTCAGGGGAATCCAGGCAGGCTACCCATAGATAGAAGGTGACATGTGATCTGGATCTTAAAGAATTTGGAAGAATTTCCAAGTAGAGAAGGAGGGAAGAGTCATTCTAGGCAGGGTAGTAATAATCATATGTCAAATAGAATGACTTCATTTATTCATTTGTTCATTTTTCAACAACATTTATTAAACATCTACCAATCCAAGAAACTGTGAGTTTGGTGATGACCAGAGAATGTATAGTTGAACAAGACATAATAGTTTACTAGAGAAATTCACAGAAGAATTTGTTGTGGCTGGAATATAGAAAATGTGGACCAGATAGATCCTGGCCCTTGTTGACAAAGGAATTCGAACTGTATTCTATAGATGTTGTAATGCTATAGAAGGCTGAATATGGGAACTAAGGCACCAAGATTTACCCTTAGGAAGGTAACTCTGGCAGTACAAAAAGTGAACTGAAGATGGAGGAAAGTGTCACGGGGGGTTAGGGCACTGGCCTAAGGGGAGAGATGAGGGCTTGAAATAGAGCAGTGGTACTACTGATTCCATGCATTGAAAAAACTCTCTCTTCATTCAATAAACATTTATCCAAGGCTTGGCACTCTCCTAGGTACTGGGAATCTAGCAGCGACCAAAACACATTCCTTGCCCTCCAGGAGCTTACATTCTAGTTGAAGGAGAATAGCATAAGGAAATGTATAATTTGTCAGACTGTGATGGGAAAATAATAAAGCAGGATAAGGAGTATAAAGAATATCAGGGCTGGGGTAAGGTAGAGGGTCATTATTTTATAAGAAGAGACAGGGAAAGCTTATTGATAAGGTGACTTTTTAGCAGAGACCTGAAATAATTTGTCAAGGTGTCTGGAGTGAGCATGTCAAATAAAGGAAACATAAAAGGCAAAAGCCATGAGATGGATGCATGCCTGGCAGTTCTGAAGAAAATCAAGTAGATTACTATGGCTACGGAAAAGTGAGTGATGTAGAGGGTGGTAGTGGAGAGGCAGATTGTGTTTGGCTCATTGTAAGGACCTTGACTTTTAGTCAGAGTAGGAAGGGAAGCCATTGAAGATATTTTAGCAGATGTCTTAAAACTTTCCTGGATGCATAATATAGACTAGAATGTAGAAGCAGGGAGGCAATGAAGAGTCCAGTGCAATCCCAGGTAAAGATGGTGGTGGCTTGGACTGGTGGTCAGATTCTGGATTTAGTCTGGTATGACCGGTTATAAAGCAGACATACTATACTGTAGGATTTGATTTGGATGTGAAGGCAACAAGGGAATTAAGGGTAGCTGCAGGGCTTTGGGCCTGAGAAACTGGAGAATGGAATTTGCTTGATGGAGACTGTGGAGGAGCAGGTCTACAGCAAAATCAGGAATTCTGCTTTAGACATACTAAGTTTGAGATGCCTACTAGATGCCCAAATGGAGATGTTAAATAAGCAATTGGATATAGAAGTCTGGAGGTGAGGGAGAGGTGAGGAAATGGAAATTTAGAAGTCATTAGCATATAAATAGTATTTTTTTATTTAAATTCAATTAGCCAACATAGAGTACATCATTAGTTTCAGATGTAGAGTTCAGTGATTCATCAGTTGCATATAACAGACCAGTGCTCATCACATCACATGCCCTTCTTAATGCCCATCACCCAGTTGCTCCATCCCCTCCACTCGCCTCCCCTCCAGCAACCTTCAGTTTGTTTCCTATAGTTAAAGTCTCTCATGGTTTTTCTCTCTCTCTGATTTCTCATGGTTTGTCTCCCTCTCTGATTTCTTCCCATTCAGTTTTCCCTCCCTTCCCCACTGTTTCTTATATTCCACATATGAGTGAAACCATATGATAATTGTCTTTCTCTGACTTATTTCACCCAACATAATACCCTCCAGTTCCATTCACATGATGTAAATGGTAAGAATTCATCCTTCTGATGGCTGAGTAATATTCCATTATATATATAACACATCTTCTTTATCCATTCCTCTGTCAATAGACATCTGGGCTCTTTCCATAGTTTAGCTATTGTGGACATTGCTGCTTTAAACATTGGGGTACAGATGCCCATTCAGATCACTATATTTGTGTCTTTTGGGTACATACTTAGTAGTGCAATTTCTGGGTTGTAGGATAGCTCTATTTTTAACTTCTTGAGGAACCTCCATCCTGTTTTCCAGAGTGGCCGCACCAGCTTGCATTCCCACCAACAGTGTAAGAGGGTTTCCCTTTCTCTTCATCCTCATCAATATTTGTTGTTTCCTGACTTGTTAATTTGAGCCATTCTGACTGGTGTGAGGTAGTATCTCATTGTGGTATTGATTTGTATTTCCCTGATGCAGAGTGATGTGGAGCATTTTTTCATGTGTCTGTTGGCCATTTGGATGTCTTCTTTGGAGAAATGTCTACTCATGTCTTCTGCCCATTTCTTGACTGGATTATTTGTTTTTGGGGTTTTGAGTTTGATAAGTTCTTTATAGATCTTGGATACGAGATCTGTAAATTTGTCATTTGCAAATATCTTCTCCCTTTCTGTTGGTTGCCTTTTAGTTTTGTTGACTGTTTCCCTTGCTGTGCAAAAGCTTTTTATCTTGATGGAAGTCCCAATAGTTCATTTTACCCTTTGTTTCCCTTCCCTTTGGAGATGTGTCTAGCAAGAAGTTGCTGCAGCCAAGGTCGAGGAGGTTGCTGCCTATGTTCTCTTCTAGGATTTTGATGGATTCCTGTCTCACATTTAGGTCTTTCATCCATTTTGAGTTTGTCTTTGTGTATGGTGTAAGAAAATGATCCAGTTTCAGTCTTCTACAAGTGGCTGTCCAATTTTATCAACACCATTTGTTGAAGAGACTATCTTTTTTCCATTGGATATTCTTTCCTGCTTTGTTGAAGATTAGTTGACCATACAGTTGAGAGTCCATTTCTGGGTTCTTTATTATGTTCCATTGATCTATGTGTCTGTTTTTGTGCTAGATAGTATTTTAGAACAGGGGACTAGATAGTGTCACCTAGATAGTGGTGTAGGTAGGGAAGCAAGAAGGTTCAAAGACACAGAATTGGAGTAATCAAAACTTTAGAAGTTGGGGAAATTAGTAGTGATGAGTACAGAAGAGATTGAGAAGGAGTGTCCTGAGAGCATGGTGTCTTAGAAGCCAAGTTCAGAGTGTTTGGAGAAACAGGGAATGATCACCTGTGATGAAGCTGCAGATGGGTTAAGAAGGATTAAGACTGAAAATTGGCAATTAGATTTAGCATCAGAAAGGTGACCTCAATAAGAACTATTTTGGTGGAATGGTAGACAGGAACATGAGAGTCATTTGTTCAAGACAAATTTGAAGGTTGATAGCAGAGTCTGATTTTAGATGACATTTTGAGGACATTTACTGTAAAGAGAAGCAGAGATACAGTTTGACAGTTGGAAAGTCAAGGGTGAGGTTTTTTGTTGTTTATTTGCTTGTTTTTTAAAGACTGGGAATATTCATCTTGCAATATCCAGAGTAGAGACAAAATAGTGTAGTAAGATTCATGAGTCATTTGAAGATAGATTCAATAGGATTTGGTGACCCCTTTGCATGTGGATGGGAGTAAAGAAGTAATTAAGAATTACGCCATTATTTCCAATTTGGGAAATATAAATAGTACCAATTTAAACTTTATAATTTGAGAAAATATTTTTTTTCTGATTTGTCCTGAACCTTTATTTTTTGACAGAAATGTCTGATGGTAAGATTCAACTAGAGTTAAAGATAGCAAGCATAATAGTGATGGTAGTGTACTTAACATTCATTGAGTAATTTCAACATAGCTTAGATCCCCTCTCCAACAATACAGTATGTATTATTATTAACCCTGTTTTACAGACGGAGAGACTGACACCTAGAAGGATGAAACAACTTGCCAAAAGTGTCCTAGCTTGCTAATGCCAAATCCAGGTGTACTAATAAGAAATTACAATTTATGCAAGAAATTCTATGAACTCAAGTCAGAGTTTGAGGTGGATAGATTTTTACTGAGTATAGAACCAAACCTGGAGCTTGGGTCTTAACAGTCACTCTAATTTTCTTCTATTACTTTTACATCTTCATCAGAAAAGTAGCAGTTCTTACTGGGGCTTAACTGGCGATCCTTGGAATGACTTCAAGTCTGTGTGGTCATACTGATATTCCCCTCCATCCCACTACCAAGAAGGTACCTGTGTTTCTAACTGGAAAAGAAAGGTAAAATATTAATTTGAGCCTACACTTTAAAGTATATTTGAACATGTGTGCAAGCACACACACACTTTACATCACTCTAACCCATTATGAACAAAAATATCTTCCATGGTTATACACTGAATTCTTTCCAAGTTCTCTAAGTGTTTAGGTTTGCCAGCTTTCCATTCTCCATGTGTTCCCAATTCTCTCACTTAATGTCCTTCCAGAAAGGAGGTGAACCCAGGTACTTTGTGGATATTTTAATTCCTATTTTCCATTCCTGTATGTACTCCTCAATTCTGTTGCTGTTTTCAGGTATTACACACATGTGTCTGTATTGAAAATTGGATAAGGAAGTAGTTCATATACTTTTCAAGCATGTTTTACATGTGGATTCCTTCCTTTACCTGGGTTTTTTCACATTAGGGATATGAGCACAAAGAGCCCGTGAAAGAACTAGTTGTTGAGGGCATGACTGTTGGTAACCCCATCACTCATTGTCTATGTGACCTTGGCCAACTTTCTCAACCTTTCCTGAGTGGAAGCACACAATTATACTGTTATTTTCCTATACCTGCTGAAATCTTTTGATTTAAAGTTTAAGAATAATGCAGTATATTTTGTCAATTTATTATTTTCACCAATTATTTTTAATGTGTTAAATACATATAAATATATTGTAAACAGATGTGAAATATTCTACTCCTGCCCAGCTGTCATTTTTAAGTGATAAGTCATCTGGGATGACATCTGCACTGGCAGGATTTTTTGTAGGAGAATAACAAACAGATCTCAGTGCAACTCTAGTAGAATTAGTATTTTCTCCTACATGTATTTTGTATTTCCTTAAAGTTAACTCTTGAGACTAATTATGTGCTTAATGGACATTCAGACTTTCAACTGCATGTAAATATTTGAAAAGGGAAGAAAGAAAGAAAAGAAGAGAGTTGAGCAGGCAGTCATGTTTGATATATCAGGGTTATCATTCCATTTTGGGGGGATGCAATTATATAGAAAGCAAATAGAGAAGTTGTCAGGAAATGCTAAAAGACATTGAAGTTCACATGTACATATATTCATACTTGTTCATAATCATCTCATGTATATGAAAGAAAATCCCCACTCCTGCAGCCTCAGCCCCTAAGATACATTTTCTTTTTGTGATTCTGTCCCCCATCAAGATACTCTTGCTGTTCATTTTGACAAGATTCCATTTGTATAAAAAAGTGTAGCCCTTGGGGAATGGAAGTAAGGAAAAAAAGCACAGAGTATGATTTCCTTCATGTGCTACTACCTCTAAGATTTTCTTAGTCCACAGAAAATAATTAGCTTCACCTTGTCTAATTCAGTAGAAAAGAAGCTACATGCTAAAGTAATGTCAAATCTTCTTACAGGCCAGATTAATATAGAACAAGAGTCAGGGAGACCTTTTGGGTTTAATTTTTATCCTTTTGCAGTATCCAACACTAAATCATGCCTCCTTTTGAAAGTTTCTCCTCCTCAGTTATCTCCAGGCCACACAGTCTGTTTTTTGGGCTCCTCTTCTTCCACACAGCTATGTATTATGGTTTCCCCAAAAGACTATGTCTCCTGGCCCTCTGTTCTTTTTACATTCTTTATGCTTTCTCTGGTGACCTTTTCCAAACTCCAGTAAGGTAGGCTATCCATCCAGCCCAAATCTCTCTTTTCAGCTAAGATCTATTTATCTACCTACCTGCTTAGTATCCAAAACTTAGAGTTAATTAATTTGCTCAAAAAGCTGCTTTTCCTATAAGGCTTCTTTTTGGGACTATCCCCCAACAACTACCCTGTCACTTGAGCTAGAAATCTAGGAGGCATCTTTAACTCTTCCCTCTTCCACATCTAATCAGTCATGGTGTTCTTTAGATTCCACCTTCATGATATCTGCCCCCACCTTTTATTTTCCATCCCCACCCCCACTGCCTTAGTTTTGGCTCAAATAATTAATTTCTTGCCTAGGTCATTCCACTATTGTCCTCTGATCCATTCTTTATGTTACACAGGAGTAATCTTTCCAGTATTCAAGACAGTATCATGTTACTCTCTGCTCAAATCCTTCATGTGTTTCCTTGACAATTCATGAAAAAAACAAAATTAAGACATTTTGGCTTAGCACACTAGATAGTGAATAATCTATCTTCTAATCTCACTTTCTTCTACCCACTCACACCCTTTCTTTACTCCAGCCATACATGTTTATGAACAGTCCTCTGAATATATCACACCATGGTCTCTTCTAGAAATGCTTATCCTCTTCCTTTTCTACTTAACTCTGGGTCATATTTAAAATTTCAGCTTATATCATATCTTCTTGAAAGTTCATAATAGCTAAGAGAGTTTCTCAAGATTGGATAGTAAATCTAGCAAAGAAGGTATGCTTGGAAGCAGGTTTCTGATAATTCAACAAACATATTGAGCACCTATTGTGAAGTCTTAAAATGGAATGATATATGCTTCATGCCTTCAAACAATTGACAGCTTAGTGAAGAAGACAGAAAAAGAAATCAACGAGAGATATCATAGTCCAGTGTTTAAGAGCATGGTCTCTGGAGACAGAGGACTTAAAATCAATAGCTGCCTATACCTCTCCTAGCTTTGTGAACTTGAAAAAGTCACTTAAACCCTCCACTATGTTTTCTTCTGTGTTCATATCAGAATAAAAATGTGTATCAGAAAGTGCTATTGTGAACATTAGATTAAAAGAGATTATGTATCTAACTCATAATACATGCTCACCTCATGATGGTGAGGAGGAAGATGTTGATTATGACAAACAATTGCAGTGCCCTGGGATAAGAGTGTTACCCAAATATGAAAGAGGAGCTAATGGAAGTGCAGATAATAGGCACCTTACTTCTGAGGGCTAAGGAAAGCTTTTAGTTACTTAAATCTCTTCACTGATAAACATGGAGATAATAAAAATCTAATTGAGTCGTGAGAATTAAGTGAAACAATGTGTGTGAAAGTACCTTCAAAGAACCTGGCACATTCTGTATTCTGAGTGAATATTAATTAAATTTGGAGTTTGCATATTGATTTTTTTCCCCTCTCCATATTGTTCTATTAGACAACTTGCTGAGATTCCTAATGACAGTCAACTAGGATATAAAGGTCACCCATGAAATATTTACTACTCAAAATTTAGTTAGTGTCCAGCAATCCTTAACTGATATGAAATTGAAAAAGTTTGCACATTCACAGTAATTCAATATGTACATATCTTATCCATGTGACAAACAAACTTGTGAATTCCTTCATGCAATCAACACTTACTTAGAGCCAAAGTGCCTGGCACAATGCTGGATATTTGTCACAGGACTGAGGTGTCGTCCTACAAAGACCTGGAATAATAACACGTCTGTCTTTGAATCTATAACTTTTATCTGTCACTAAGAGAAACCCTGTATAAGGTCTTTACACTAACTTGGAGAGAAATTTCAAGTATTCTTACACCACAGAGCATGTGGACTGAACAATATTACTTCAGAAGTCCTGGGTAATACTGCATAGCATCTGTCACTCTATGGCGCACTGAAGAAATGCCGCCATTGCTAAGAAAGGGCTGATGTTGCAGCCTTAAGTCCCTGTGCATTAGAGGGATTTAATCAATATATCCTGAAATAAAGAAAGGAAACCAACGCTATTTAGGGCAATCATCCTAGCACTTCCTTACTTCCTGCATTTTTTAAAAAATTACACTTGAACAACATTAGAATACATTCTTGAACTGTTGTATAGCTCTGCATCACAATTTGGGTATGATACTCTGTCTCAAATATGGTTCATTAAAACCACAAATTTTGTTGCACATTATTTAAACACAAGCTTGCATTAATTTATTAGTTGAACAACTACTTGTGAAACAATCACTGTATGTCATGTCCTGTGTTCAACCTTAGGAATATATTGATGTGAATATTCTCCCCATTTTGCTCTCAAGTGGCTCATAGCCTAGTGGAACAATCAAGTTAATAGAAATACTGCAAAATTACATAGTGATCCCAATAATAAAGAGTTAACAAAGTACTAAGGAATCCCAAAGTTTGAAGCCACTAACTTTGCTTAGGGCAAATTCCAAGATGTCTACCTATGTCTTGGAGCTTGATCTGAAGGGTTAATGGGAATATGTCATGTAAATATTTGTGATAGGATATTCCCAGCATTGGAAATAAGATATGCCAAGGTTTGAGGTCATAGAGCAGCCTGCTATGTTTGGAGAAGTTTAATTGGTCTGGAGAGTGGGCTGTATCTGGGAGGATGGTTTAAAAATTGAGTCTAGAGATCAGAGGCAAAGGCTAGATTATGAAGAACTCTGGATACCACTTGGAGTTTGGGTTGCACTCATTCTCTACAAGGTGCGGAGGACCAGAAAGAGCAGATAGTGGTGTTTGAGAGACCTGTGGTCATGATCTAAATGGTGTATTATAGATTCTGAGCTAGGGAGAGCAGCGGAGGGGACTTGGGGAGATATATAACCCAGATTTCATCTGCAGACCTTTTGCCTTAGATTTTAATTGAAATTACCTTTTTCCACAACCCAGTCTCATTTTTACTCCTGGTGGAAGACCAAATCCCTCCCAAGACTTTGGGGGGATAGAAAGGAGTCTTAGATCTCCTTGACTTTCCTACCTATTTAGACTCCATGACCAAATTTTCTTCAGACCAAGTGTTCACAAGTATAATGAGCTTAATTCAAGGTTTTTTTTTTTTTTAATATGTACCCAGATCTTAAGCATTTTACCCCCTGCTCTTCTCTCTCCTCTTTCTATTGCCATTTTTCATTCCTTCTGTCTTGATTGTCCAAGAAGTGATGCAAAAATTTCTCAGTCTCTTATTCAGAGTCAGTCAGCTCTCTCCATTTACTCAAAATCCTTTCAACAAATATTTGTTGAGCTGCTCTCAGTGCTGTGGCCTGTGATCTGTGCTGGGCAGAGAATAGTGAATAAAAGTATACCCATCCACCACCTAGTGTAAAATAAAATCAAGTAATACAATCTTAAAAAAAAAAAAAGTATACCCATCTCTGCCCTTGTGGAGCTTACAATCTATGAAGAGGAGAGTTTAATCAAATAATCACACAGATACATGGATTATTGTAAGTGAAAAGCACTGCTAAGGAAAGAGGCACTGTCCTATGAGCAGGGCCACAGGAAGTTCCCCTGGGGACATTAGAGCTGAAATCTGAGGGGAAAGGAGGGAATTAGGTAAAGGGTTCATTGGACAGGAGGCACATTTTCAGAGGATGGAGCAGCTACACACAACACAAGCCCTGTGGTGGAAGGTACTTGTTGAAAAGGAAGAAGCCAAGGAAGAACTAGTATCTACTTGCAGATTGCTAACCCTCAAATCAAGCTGTTCATTAAACAAGGGCCTTAGTGTGCCCAGCTTTGCAGCTCTTTTTGAAAGGTTTGGCATCAATCTCTTAAAAACGATTCTCTAGGCTTCTTAGAAGAAATGGCTCGCTCTCCCCCTTAGGAAGGGCTGACCTGGATAAGATACACCAAACTCGAAAACATTTTTCAGCAAATATTTACTAAGCACCCTTTGTGTGCTGAGCCTACCATTCTAGATGTTTGGGGTGTAGGAATGAACACAATACATAAATTTCTTGCCTTTATGGAACTCATGTTCTCCTAGGAAAGAAAGAGAGTAGACAAGATAAATAGAAAATGTGCAGTTTGCTAGATAGTAATAAGCACTAAGAAAAAGAAAAAAATACAAGAGGAAGTATGTGAAATTTCAAGGTAAGGGGTTATATATTACAAAGGGTAGCCAAAAGAGGACTCTCTACAAAGGTAACTTTTGAATAAAGACTTGAAAGAAATGTTGGAGCCAGCTACGCATCCATCTGAGGAGAAAGCATTTTAGACAGAGGGAAGGGAGCAGGTACACAGGCCTGGAGGCGTGAGGGTACCTGAGGTGTCGGAGGAAAAGAGAGTTGCAGAGGGAACTGGATGGTGTTAGGGGGAGATAAACCATCCACAGTGCCTGGTTTGTTGTCTTACAAACTATGGCTCTTGGAGAGAGATGGAGATACTGGAAGGTTCTGAACTGAGGAGAGGCTTGATCTGAATTACATTTCAAGAGGACTACTTTTTATATCTTCCTGTGGAGGACCACAACGGTACCCAGTGTACAACTGAGCAAGGTCCCTTGAAGTGTACTCCAATGGGACTTCCTGTCAAGTAGATGCCTTTTTACTAAATAAGAAGAAAAATCAATCTCTGGAAGGGACCTGGCTGCCTCATAAATGTGGCAGGAACAAGACAGCCTCTCAGAACTTTTTGAGGCAGGAGATGCCAGGCGACACAAGAGTGACTGATATTTATAGTCAACTCCTTTCTCGGGGATTGATTTTACCAACGCTCATATAAACAGTGAATGAATGAATGAATGAAAAAGTAAAAGAATGAATGAAGATGAAGTGCATGCTCTGAACAGGTTTGCCCCAAGATAAACAATTTGTCTAAACCTGCAGAAGCTAAACTAGAAGGAACTAAGTTCCTGGTTTTTTCTCAGTTATCAGTCATTTCCCATCCCATCCCATGGTTGTTTCTGTGCTGGAGCTCGAGCAGTGAATACTAACCACTAATTCCATAAATCATTAACACTGATAATTTCCTACTTATCTAATTATCAGTGTTAATGATTCCTTTGCTTCTAAGATAGAGAAAGGGGAACTATTTTCTGATGAGATACTTATCATGATGGAAAAATGGCAGAAGGTAGTTTAATGGAGGGAAAGGCTCCATTAAATTCTGGCTCAGAAATCTGCATCCCTACAAGGCACTATTTCTTGGGTTCACTTGTGGTGCTAAAGGAAAAGCCACTCCTAAATTTATGTCTGATGAATCTTTAATCATTCTGGCTAAATCCATCACAGTGGACCTCCCTCTTCTGTTCTGACTCTGTCCAGGTTAGGGCCTCAAAACTTTTCGTTTTATAATATTTTGAATATGCCTGAAAGTGGGGGATAATTTGAGCATTGGAGTTGGATTGAATTTTCAACATAGAGAATTGTCTCCTGAATTATGTATTATATAATGAAGAACACTCTTGGTGTAATTAAAGTTCGTTAATTCACAGATATATGTCACTTTTCACGTCATTGAACACTCAAGGGCCTCTAAATGAACTAAAAGTAGGAGGTTGTGATTTTCTTTACAACTGTAGTTTTCATTGGCCTTTATGGGAAAGCTAGTCTGACAAGGTATTCAAAGGACTCCTGCAAACTTTAAATCTTGCCTATTGTTGATAAAGGAATTTCGGAAATCATTTTAGGCATGTCATGGGGCTGAAAAAAGGAAAACCAGTGTATTAAATCAATGCTTAACAAAAATTACCTTCTAATTCAGTTCATAAAACTCTCGACCTTCATAATATAAGAGATAATGTTTTTAATCCTCAAAAAGTGAATCAGATAACCAAAGTTTTAGTCCTTCATTCTTCCATAAAACATTGGCATATAATTTTGCTATCAAAATGTATATTCAACATTATAATTAAATGTTTGTTTTTAGTTATGTGGTGTATAAATCAGTTTTATTTGCTCTTTTAATTATTGATTGTTTCTATATCAGCCTGATTGATTTTTAAAACCACTGTGAATAATAAGGTAGTTTGATGATACAAATGAAGGTGAAATGTGAAGATAAGAAAAAGTAATTTATCCCAAACAGATACTTATACTTTTAAGCATATTAATCCTTAAAAAGTGACCATTGTGGGGTCTGATACAGCTTTGGATCACCAAAATTCCAATGGATTCTTATCTAACTCTAAATTTTGCCATAATATTAGGAAACTCTTTTGATCGAGTCCCAATTGTCCAAAGAATAGCATTATTATCGCCTTCCACTGTGTTCTGTGTATAGGAGTGTAGAAAAGATTTTTAAAATACACATTTTTCTTGAAACACTTTTTCAAGAGTTCTTAAAATCATGCATTTATTCAAGATTTATGGAACCCCTACTATATGCCAGATGTTGACAGATGCTGGGGGCATCAAGATAAATATAACTCAGTCATTGCCCCAGTGAGCTCACCATCTAGTTGGGGAGGCAGACAAAAAAACCCTGCAAAGTGACAAAGTGCTGGTAAGGGAGGAGAGACCAGCTCTACCTGGAATAACAGAGGAGTTCAAAAAGAGCTTCAAGAAGGAGCTTTAAGATGCCTTGAGTTGTCTTTAAGGGCATATAGGGATTAACCAGGCAGTCCAGACGAAGAAGGGTCAAAGAGGGAAGGGAATTTGGGGTACAGAGAAAAGCCTATTAAAACAGGGCATTGGGTTTTATACCTGGAAAAAGCTTTACAGACCATGAGGTCTGTGTTTTCTAATTCACAGATGACGAAAGGGAGGGTCAGAGAGGCGAAGTTCTTTGCTCCACTTCCTTTCTCCCCTTTCCCCTGGACAACTCCTATTCATTCTTCTGGCCTCAATTTACACGTCACTTTGCTCTGGCAGCATTCCAGAATACCTCTAAGCTAAGTAGCTGCCCCCGCTCTGGGCCCTTTAGCACCTTTGTCCTTTCCCCGCCATAAGTGTCTCCTTCCCTGGTATTGATTTTGGGTATGTCAGTCTTTCTGCTACTCTGAAAGCTCTGTGAAGACAAATACTGCTCGCCATTGGCACTCTAGGACTTAACAGAATTTGTTTAATTAATTGATTAATTAAGTAAAATCACATGCCTGTCTCTTTTATCTCAACCTTCATCCTGAAAATTCCTGGAATGCCCTTTTTCTGCTTATCATTGAAATAAAATATCTGGAAAATTTGGATTGAGTAACCACCACTAGGCACGGTTGTACTGTCAAATATACCACAAAGTACGTCTTATCATAACTTCTTTAAATGGTGGGAATAACATGTATTATTTACATGTAATTCCGTATAAGGCAATTTTCATTAGCTGAATGGTAACTTTAATACCAAAGTCAAAATTCTAATGGATGGAAGAAGACCTGTTTTATGGTTGATTATTCAGGTCCCTTTCTATCTGCAATGTCTACAATTCTATTGCAAACTGAGTTTTAATTGCTATGAATCATTCCTCTCACAACAACCCGTGGGTGGCAAAAAGAACCAAGAGCATAAAGAAAATAAATGTAGGATTCCTGGAGTTATGTAAACTGGAAAACTTGTCTAGGACCATTTGGGCAATCATTCCTATATGAATTAAGTAAGGTTTCTGAAAAGGAAGTTTTAGACAATTAATAAATGGTTGTGTTTAAAATAAAAGTAATCAGTAGCTTTTTTTTTTCATCTCCTGTGATACAAATGTGATGCCATTAAAAGACATTTAAAAATCCAAGGCATAGTCTTAACTGATAAGAATAGTCGTAGCTATTAGTCTTGGTCATAGTCTTAACTAGAACAATTTTATTTTGGTAAAATAGACAAGTTTATCTTCCTTTGTTGACCCTGAAAGATGAATATTCCCCGAGGCTCTATCCTTAACCCTTCTTCATAAGGTCTTTTTAAAATTTCTGTTGAAATGATGATCAGAAAGCATCGTTGGCCCCAATTTCTGAATTTTTCCTGGATAATTCCCTGATACCTCAAATGCAGCAAGTTCAAAACCGAGTTAAAATGTTTAATAGTTTTTTTTGTTAAACAGTCTCCCTTTCCAAAACAGTTTCTCCTGTTGACATCTCTGCTTTTGTAAATGGAATAGTTATTCTCAATTACCAAACTTTGAATTAATTCTAGAACATTTTGTTGTCCTTTCCTCACCTCCCCATATTATCAAGCTTTGTTGATTTCTCTTCTGAAATGTCTCTTGACCTGTTCCTTCCATTAATGCTTCTACTATTACTTAAAGACTTGCTTCCTGGCCTATTGTGCACACCTCTAGTCAGGTTTCTTCCCATCCTGCCACATTAATCCTCTGAAAACAAAGTTCTGATCCTGTCCCTTTCTTTTGTGTTGCAACCTTCATTTGCTTCTCCTTTCGTGGTGGATGTAATAAAATCTCCTCAATAGCATCTTCAGGGATGTATGTATGCTGACCACAATCTACTTTGCAACATCATCTGCCACTTTCTGCTCATACGGAGCTTAAATACCAACTAAACTAGCTTAACCACTGTTCCCAAATACAAGTGACCCTGCCACAGTGCTTGCTAAGTTAGCCCCATCTATTTCTGGCATATCAGAATCCTACTAGGTTCAATAATTGTTTCCTCTGAGATGTTTTTCTTGGATGTCCTCCCCCCCATGATAATCGCTATTAAGTATCAAGTGGGCGCAACCCTGAGAAGGTGTTTTACAGAAATTATTTTAATTCTCCTAACTGTAATATATTTACAACTTTGCTAATTTCACAGTTTATTTAGCTAATGGGGAAACATTTGCTGGGTATCTAATATAGGGCATTCACAATGTTAGTTAGGGGGAATGGGAATAGAAAACCTTTGCAATCATGGTATTTGCCCTAAACTAAAACTTAGAGAGATTGAATGACTTGGCCAAAGTCAGTAAGTGTCAGAACTCAGCATTTCCCTACTTGCTTGACCTTCTCTCTACCTGACTCTGATACATTTTAAAATATATGCATGTGGGAGGGAGTGGGGTGGATGGATGTTGAGGGGTAATTGGGATGGTTGAAGGAGTTAAAGAAGCTTTTTAGTTAAAGAAGATGTTAAAGTTAAAGAAGATGTTTCTGATATTTCATTTTCCTAGTTGGCAACCACTATATTAAAAAAATTTATAGCAAAGCTCCCACATTATTCTCTGTGTAAGTGATTTATATATTTAGTACATATTACCCTGATGATAGTTTTTTTTTTTTTGGCTTCTTTAAGAAGTAAGGAAAGTCACACTGATTGATTGAATACCAATATTTCTCTAGGCACTTTATATACATTATCTCCCCATTCTCAGAGCAGTTACCTCAGAGAGTAACAGTAAAAACAGTAAAAAAACCTGTTTTTTTAATTGTGATTTTGCACATAAAAAGCCAGATAGATACCCAGCTAGCTTTTGGGGGCAGAAATGGAATCTGAACCCAGTCTGTGTGTTCTCAGAGTCCTTCTCTCTCCACTGTACCATGCAGTCTCTCTGTCTGTATTAGAACATAGACTCCTTAAAGAGAGAGACCCTATTTTTCCTCTTATACCCTAGAGCACTTAACACAATGCCTTACACAGAACATGCTCTCTACATGTATTTGTCTAAGGAATGAAGAACCAAAGCAAACCAAGAAACATTTCTTTGTTCAGGGAAATCAAATGAGCATCAATGTATAAAGCCCTTGAAGAATAAATAAGCCATCAGAAATTATAATGTCAGACACATTATTACATTTCACAGTTTTTCACAATTTGCACATTCCTATTGATCCATGAAATAATTTAATTACATAGATTATTGCATTATGATATAGTTTAGTATTGCCATTTTCCCCAGCATGTTGTTGGATGGAGATAAATTCTTTCTCAGAAAAGAAATATATTACAGAATAGTCTAAATAAAGATGAAAGGACTTACATTCAACTCTTCCATCCCCAGGATAGTACAGGCTAGTTCCCTCTAGCATATTTTAATGATTTTCCATACCAGTATTCCAAGTGAAGGAGCTTCAATTATTTCTCAAGGAACAGTATGGAGAAATTAAGATATTTTAATGGAAAACTGTTCTGGCTCTTTTTTTTTTTTTTTTTTTTTAAGGGGAAAACATATCATGCAGTTGTCCTCATTGGAACTCTGAAGGAAATCAGAAACTTAAAAATGACTATCAAATACAGTCATATTTGCCTTTCAGTAAATGTAAATAGTGTAATTAGGTTTTTCTTTTTTTCACTCTAAATCTTTACCTTTACTAAAGTTAGGTCTCTTTAGACACAGTTGTTACATCCCTTTACTATCAAAATACCCTGTTTTGTATAGTTTTTAATATTTTAAAGCATTTTCATATTTAACTTTACCCTCATTTGAGGCTCACAGGGCTGCTTGTCAGTCTTTCTGATTTCTATTCACAGAAATATGATCAGGTTACTTCAGCTAATGGGGGTTGTATGGATCAACAGGGAAATGAAAAAGAAACCGTCTTAACAATCTTGTAGACAGAAGTCAGAGAACTTAGATTTCAAAATTTACAAGGTAGATTTAATGTACTTTTGAAAATACATTGAAAGCAAGTTTTTTTTTTCCCCTTCTTAATAGTAGTGATGGGTGCTGGTAGACATCTATTTATGCTTGTCTCAGTGTCTCTGCCTCTGGATGATGTATTCTCTTCCCTTCTTTAAGTTTCATGGTTCCTGCTGACTCATGATTTCTATTGATTTCATGGGTTTTGCTTACTGGCTTTTCTCTGTGTTTCTTTTGACATCACTCAGTCTTATTACCTGTGTGTTTTTCTGTGTCCATGAATGTTGGACCAGTCTATTTGTGTTGATTTCATGTCAGGCATGGATCTCTAACATAAAGACCCAAGCATAAAGAAATTGTTTCTAGCTCATTGTGCAGAATGGGGCTGTGAGTGTGTCTAGCACTGTGTCTAGCCACTCAGAGTATTGCATTCCTCAGTGGAGCCTGGTATTATTTTAATATGACAAGTATAGAAATGAAATCTCAGAAAAGTTGCATGATTTGTTAATATCCATGCAGTTAATATCTGAGGCAGACTCAGAATCAGAGCACAGTTTTCCTGAATCTTTTTTTTTTTTTTTTGGAGTTGGGAGGGGCAGAGGGAAAGGAAGAGAGAATCTTAAGCAGGCTCTTAGGGCTGTTAGGAGATGAAATGAAACGATACATAAAGCTGTTAGCACAGTAGTAAGGAGCTAATGATTTATAACTATTGTTATTAGGTTCTGTAGTATCTGAAGTATTTGAGCATTTGCATCTTATAATTTACTTACCTTTTTGCAAATATTACCCCCCACACTCTTGTTTTTATTTTCTGATTTATTTTCCTTTTAAAAACTCTTCTCTCATTTCTAAAACTTCTTTCAGATTATTCATCAGTGATGATAGTAAGGATGAAGTTGAAGATGATGATGATAGCTAAGATTTATTGAACAGTAATTTGCTAAGCACTTATATTATGTCACTGAATTTTTATAACATCCCTTTATGGTATATACTTTTATTACTCTCACTTACAGATGAGGAAACTTAGCCTCAGGAAGGTTAAGTCACAAAGCACTGCAAGGCCCAGGTCTGTCTAACTTCCAATCCATAGGTTTTAACCAGGATACTTGCTGAGACCTTCCTTTACCCTTTTTGTTAATGGAATCTATTCTTTTTTTTTTTTTTTAAGATTTTATTTATTTATTTGAGAAAGAGAGAATGAGAGACAGAGAGCACAAGAGGGAAAAGGGTCAGAGGGAGAAGCAGACTCCTTGCTGAGCAGGGAGCCTGATGTGGGACTCGATCCCGGGACTCCAGGATCATGACCTGAGCTGAAGGCAGTCACTTAACCAACTGAGCCACCCAGGCGCCCAATGGAATCTATTCTTCATGAGACCCATAATCGCCCAATAACTGTACAACATCACCACAGTTACACAGTGATTATTCCAAGAGGTGTATATCTGACCCGTGCCTGGCCAATTAATCATTCTTTTGTTTTATTATTTATTTACTCACTCATTCGTTTTTTAACCCAGACCTGGAAGGCAACAATCCTTTTATTCCTCTGGATACTAAGCTTTGAGGATATTGAACCCAACGGCTGTAAATGGCTATGTTTCTAGTATTGAGGATAAACCAGAGAATGAACTGACAGCAGAGGAAGTAGAGCAGAATGAGGGAGGATATCATAATGGTTTCATAGGCTTGGCTTCTGTTATTCCTAAGGTAACTGTGCCCCACTTTTAACTACTTTGAGTAGGATTAAATTTGGTTAGACACAGCACTGAGCATTTTTTAAAAGCCAGTTCAACTTGTTAGCAAAGCATTTTGACTAATAAAATACTAAGCCTGCTAAAGTAAGGAGAAGCAGAGTATAAGACTATCTAACTAATAGAATGAGAAAAATAATTGCAATAGAAAAGAAACAATCAAGAAGACATTAAAATTAGAAATATAGAAAAGATTTAATGAAAAATTTAAAACTGCACTGTAGAAAATGATTATTGAATAATAGTGAATTTTAAGGATTAAAACTATGATTTTGTAAATGGATGTGATTAATTCATAACAAGGTTATGAGTTCATTTCCTGGTGATTATGCTGATGCTAAGCTTCAAATTTTATTTATCTATTTGTTCATTCACTAATTCATTTATTTATATTTATTTATGTTTATTTACTTATTGATTTAGCAGCTAGTATTTATGGGTCATGGTATTTTAGCTTTTCTGCTAACTAAGCTACAAAAACAAATATGACATAGTCCTGTTCCTCTTGGAACCCACAATCTAGTGATGGAAATAGATAATTATAGTACAACCCGCTAGTCCTGTAGATAAGGTAGTACAATGGGAGCAACAAGGACCTAGTGATTCTATTGAAAATTGAAGCCATGTCAAGCATTACCATTGTGAGCATGACATGAAAAATAAAAATCATAAATGCAAAGAGAGTTAATAAATTTGACTGTATAAAAATAACAAAGTTGAAGGCAAACAACATTCTGAAAAAACATTTACCACACAAATGGCTAGTTTAAATAACATACAAAGAATTTTCACATGCTGATAAGAAACTAATGATAAAATAGGCAAAAGGTCTAAATAAGGCTCTCCAAAGAAAAGGAAATATGAATGCCAATAAACACACAGACAAAAGACTAATGCTATACATAATAGAAAAACACAAATTTAGACAACAATAAATAATTTTCAAATATTAGCTTGGCAAAGATTAAAAAATTTGAATACCAATTCTCTCTTGGTGAACATACTAACGTGAGGGATAAAGTTTCATATAATTTAGGTCATTAATTCAAGGTTTTTGGAGATTAACTGGGAAAAAGATATTAAACTTAGAGATATAACCCAGCAAATATTTTATATTTGACCCAGCATATATTTAAATTCAAAGATGATAATTACAATGCCATAAGTAATAGTAAATCATTGGAACCAACATAAATATGTCTATTAGCAGAGAATATGTGTCACTTTGGTGTCACTTTGGCTTTGTTTCAGCAAAAATCAAAGTCCTTAAATAAAAGAGGAGTCGATCTTGCAAAGTGAAAAAGAAACTAGTTTTAAAATAGAAGTGGAGAGATTGTGTATAGGGAGTGGATGATGAGGAACAAAAACAGCCCAGGAAACAGAAGAGAAATAGAGGAAAACAATCACCTTTGATCCCAGGACTTTGAAATTCCGGAGTGCTATTGATGGTTTAAACCTTCATCACTTGCAAATCTCTTGTAGTTTTGATCTATGTATTTTTTTCCTAGGATCTTTCCACTGAAGATTGCTTTAATATTTAAGCAGAAAAAATGCTATCTTTATCAAGTCTCACATAGAAATTCTTCTGCCTTGATTTTCTACACTACAAAAGAGAATGTTTGGAATTACAGAAAGAACCAATTTACCAGTTCATCTAATCATTCCCTTCTTCCTCTTCTATACCACAGTCCTTATCATTCGGGGTCCTCTATTCTAAATGACTTAAACAATGGAGCACCTATTTCTCTTGTAGGAACAAACTACCAGATAATAGATCTAATTTTCTGGAAATGTTCATGATGGCAGGCTAAAATACACGGGTCTGATTCATTCCATTTTCTTCAAAATATTTGTAACTTCTTTGACCATAATTCTTCTCATGTCCTTTGGATATTTTTGAATGGATATTTCATTTTTCTTCTGCTTGTGCCATCATTTCTCAATTTAACTAATGAAGTATTTTTTGCTAATTGAATCGGGATTGTGACATTATATAAACCATAATAAATTTTTCTAGAAAAATTAAATGCTAATTAATTTTATTGCTCATAACAACATCAGACAAAAATGTTTGATTATAAAGCCAGATTTCCAACACCTCGAATTTTTCCTAGAAATACCTTGCTTTTGATATGGGGTAGTTGTTGAGAAGGAAAGGGTTCTCTGCATTTTGACACAAGCTTTAAAATTCATGGCCATTTCTCATACCTTAAAAAGCATTTTGTGGGCTGTACAAGAGAGAAGGGGGGATGGGAGGCTGTCTCAATAGGTTCTGCATTAGCTCATTAAATACTAAAATACCATTTCTATTTTACATAATTTAACATGGCAAACTATAAAAAAGGTGAAACTAGCAACCCCTAGGCATGCGTTTTAAAACATCCTCATTTAGATGCTAATTTTGATTCTAAGTGTATGACTGGCTTAAAAAAAAGCCATTAACAACGGGCCAGATTACTTAAAAGGGATTATTAGGCAAATATGTGAGGGTGTTCTGATACCAAGTGGCCCCTTTTATGACCAACTACAACTACTCTAAGTAAAAAGGATTAAAGTATTTGTTTTAAAATAAAAGAGAAAAATCATACAATAGATTTGAAAAAAGAGAAAAGTAGATAACAATCACCCCAAGCATAAATTGTGCAGCTAAAGAACAAGCTTACCTTTTCCCTAGTGCTAGAGGTACTTGGGTTACTGTGACGTCTATAGCATTTACAAATACCAGGCACAGGTTGACTGGACATAATGGTGAAGTGAACTAAAAAAAAAAAAAATCTGTTTAATAACAGTCTCCTCTCCTGCCTTTTGTGTTATTAAAATCCACCATGACAGAAAAACTGAAACAAGGAAAATAATAGACAAGAGGGAGAGCATGTTATCTCCAGCTGAGACTTAACTCATGACTGGCCTAAATGGTGCAATAATGACATTAAAATGAAACCTCTCAGACAAGAGAAGTATATGCCCATGTATTACACTGCATAAATCAACGAGTGGTAGAGGATAGGTGGAGGGTTCTGTAAGTCACTCACAATGGAGGAATGCTGAACTGGCCTTGAATATGGTTCGCTGCCAAACTCAGACAAATTTCGCAGTAAAAGGAGGACAGAGGAAGTTTGACAAGCAGAGTTAAAACACGCAAACCTGTAGCAACAGCTACATTTCACCTTTGAATAGACAGTTAGGCTTTTCCATTTCATAATTGGCTTTCCTGATTTCAATCTCTTATATAGCTCAACGTTCTTCTCCAAGAGGTTGCCAGATTAATTTTCTTAAATGGCTTCTTCTTGTGTTATTGCTAATTGTTTAATAGTTTTATAGCTCTTGCAAGAATGTAAACAGTAAAGGGGCAGGAGTTGTTTCCCACCAATTTTCTCCAATAGCTTGTAGAGGGTCTTGCCTGTTGCTACTTAGTAAGTTCTTGTTGGATAGATGGATGGATGGAAGGATGGATGGATGGATATAGGCAGTTTTAAGTTCTTCTTCATTGCCTACTAAACTTTAAAATAATACTCACTCTGACATCAAAGGGTTCTTTTATCTTTCCAACATTCTTTTCTATTACTTTAGACTACACACTATTCTCCAGCCAAAATGGATGACTCACTGTTTCCTAAATCCACCCCTCCTTTCCCTATTCATCTGTGTACCTTGGCCCATGCTGTGAATTCCATCTGCAATATCATTTCTACTCTTCTGTATATCTGCCTCTCAAAATCCTACCTGCTTTCAAGTTCGTCAGAAACGTCAGCTTCTTCATTAAACCTTCCTCTTGACCGCGTGTGATCTCTTTTTTCAACTCTCATGGTGCTGCAATATTCTCTCTTTTATTATAATCTTTCCTTTAATTAAATTCTCAGGCTGCTTCTTTTTTCTCTGCTTCCTCCTTCTTCTTTTTCTTCTTCTTATCTCTTTTTATTTTTTGTTTTATTTTTGCTATTTGACCATAAGCTCCTTAAGGGCAGGAAGTGGAGTGTTGTTTGTCTTGCTATCTCTTCAATATTGTTTTCAAACTGCAGATTTCAACCTATTAGTGGATTTTTAAGTTAATTTAGTGGGTTTATCATCATTTTTATTAAATAGATTATATTGTTAATTAGAACAGAATTGAAAATATCAGGATGTATTACACATATTAAGGTTAAATATTGTTTCAGAAATAGTCAGAAATTTGTAAGTGTATACAGCATTATAATATAAAATATGTTTCGTATTATCACTTAAAACCAAAATTTCCCAAATCAGGGCCCTACAGCATTTAGCTCAGTTACTTGTACATAATAAGCAATAACTAAATATTTTCTAATGAAAGAATGGATTTTCATGAATTTCTTCATTTGCTTTAAAACACCCCTATGTACCATTCAGTTATACGTATTTCTGCAGATAGACTTTAATGTCAAAATAACACTGATAACCCCTGATTCAGTTCAGGAATGTGGGAAGACTTAACATTGACAATGTAATTTGAGAACAGGAGAGGAAAATTTCTGCTGAAGTGGAAAATATTGTTACTTTTTAGAGGCACTTTAATGTTTAGCTTTTGAGGTTTTTCTATTTGGATAGTGCGGTCCATTTCTATTCATTCCTAATGCTTTTTGTTTCTTAATTCTAGTCTCATGAAAAGGCTCTAAATAAATGTAGATTTCAATTAAAAGAGGCTAGACTGTTATTTATAATTAACCATCCTAATAGTGTGAGATTGTTTACTAGCCAAATGAAATAGAAATGGTGGCTTTTACAATAAATTCAGGGTTGGAGCTTGTTGCAGCACATTTGACTTTCTGTTATGCCAACACAGCTGGAGGCAGATGGTGGAAGTGGTTCCGAGCAGCCTGCCCATGAATAATGGTAGGCGAGGGGAGCCCAGCCCTGTGGGAGGGCTCTGGCTCTGCCACTTTAAGGAGAGACTCGGAAATACCTCTTTGTGTTTAGAGTATTGTTACCTCTGAACAGGCTAGAGACCTCCTGCTAAAGAGCAGGAAATAGTCAGGAAGAAATGCAGTTTGAAATTAAAGTGATTACTTCACACACAAACACCCACACCTCTTAGCAGGCTGCACATGGGCTGTGGAGTCTGCCTTCTCTTTCTGGTCAGGCTCACTGGAAGCCCTAAGGCTCTTTTGACCTCAATGAGGATCATAATCTTCTATCCCTACTATTAATATTGACCCATCCCCAGGACTGCATAATGATGTTAAAAGAACAAGCATGGCAATCTTAGGACTTAATATTAATAAACTTCAAGTTGATAAGAAGTTTAAAAATTTTATTTCTGATAGGGTTGTCAACATTGCACCTACGTTCATAGCGTTATGCCCGCTATGGCTGCCCACACCTCTGTTTTGTATACCTTCACCTGTCCTGTTCCCATTTGTCACTTGTATTTTCTCACTTCCTCTCAACATTCCCTGCTAATTCATACAGTGGAATTGGCAGGATACTGGTGTGAATAACACTGGGTCATCTACAACTCTGGCTATCTCTTCCATACCATTGTCATAGGCAACAACATCCTTCCTTCCCCATGCCTCCTGTGACACTGGTATAGGACAGGAAAAGTTTTCCTGGACATTTTTATGGTCCTTGATTGTTCTGAAAATTAAACTGACCAAGACAGATGAATAGGAGAAAAGCATACCCATTTACTTAATTTAAGATTTACATGACACAGGAGCCTTCATAAGGAAATGAAGACCCCCAAAACGGCTAAGCCTGGTTTTGTACTAGGCTTGATTAGAGTAAAAAGACATGGAAAAAGTGATAGGACAAGAAGGTATGAGCTATGGATAGTAAGCTGGGGGGAAAATTAGAAAGCCCTGTTTGTTATAGATGCCTCTGGGCATCATTCTGTCTTCATAGATAAAGATGCTTCTTTCGATGGTTCTTTTTTTTTTATTATGTTATGTTAATCACCATATATTACATAATTAGTTTTGATGTAGTGTTCCATGATTCATTGTTTGTGTATAACACCCAGTGCTCCATTCAATATATGCCCACTTTAATACCCATCACCAGGATAACCCATCCCCCCACCCCCCCTCCCCTCTAGAACCCTCAGTTTGTTTCTCAGAGTCCATAGTCTCTCATGGTTCATCTCCCCCTCCGATTCCCCCACCTTCATTTTTCCTTTCCTACTATCTTCTTCTTTTTTTTAACATATAATGTATTATTTGCTGCAAAGGTACAGGTCTATGATTCAACAGTCTTACACAATTCACAGCGTTCACCGTAGCACATACCCTCCCCAATGTCTATCACCCAGCCACCCCATCCCTCCCACCCCCCACCACTCCAGCAACCCTCAGTTTGTTTCCTGAAATGAAGAATTCCTCATATCAGTGAGGTCATATGATACATGTCTTTCTCTGATCGACTTATTTTGCTCAGCATAATACCCTCCAGTTCCATCCACATCGTTGCAAATGGCAAGATCTCATTCCTTTTGATGGCTGCATAATATTCCATTGTATATATGTACCACATCTTCGGTCATTGGACATCTTGGCTCTTTCCATAGTTTGGCTATTGTGGACATTGCTGCTATAAACATCGGGGTGCACGTACCCCTTCGGATCCTTACATTTGTATCTTTGGGGTAAATACCCAGTAGTGCAATTGCTGGGTTGTATAGTATCTCTATTTTCAACTTTTTGAAGAGCCTCCATACTGTTTTCCAGAGTGGCTACACCAGCTTGCATTCCCACCAACAGTGTAGGAGGGTTCGCCTTTCTCCGCATCCCCGCCAACATCTGTTGTTTCCAGACTTGTTAATTTTAGCCATTCTGACTGGTGTGAGGTGGTATCTCATTGAGGTTTTGATTTGGATTTCCCTGATGCCGAGGGGTGTTGAGCACTTTTTCATGTGTCTGTTGGCCATTTGGATGTCTTTGGAAAAATGTCTGTTCGTGTCTTCTGCCCATTTCTTGATTGGATTCTTTGTTCTTTGGGTGTTGAGTTTGATAAGTTCTTTATAGATTTTGGATACTAGCCCTTTATCTGATATGTCATTTGCAAATAACTTCTCCCATTCTGTCGGTTGTCTTTTGGTTTTGTTGACTGTTTCTTTTGCTGTGCAAAAGCTTTTTATCTTGATGAAGTCCCAATAGTTCATTTTTGCCCTTGCTTCCCTTGCGTTTGGTGATGTTTCTAGGAAGAAGTTGCTGCAGCTGAGGTCAAAGAGATTGCTGCCTGTGTTCTCCTTTAGGATGTTGATGGACTCCTGTTTCACATTTAGGTCTTTCAACCATTTTGAGTCTATTTTTGTGTGTGGTGTAAGGAAATGGTCCAGTTTCATTCTTCTGCATGGGACTGTCCAATTTTCCCAACACCATTTGTTGAAGAGACTGTCTTTTTTCCATTGGACATTCTTTCCTGCTTTGTTGAAGATTAGTTGACCATAGAGTTGAGAGCCCATTTGTGGGCTCTCTATTCTGTTCCATTGATCTATGTGTCTGTTTCTGTGCCAGTACCATACAGTCTTGATGATTACAGCTTTGTAATAGAGCTTGAAGTCCGGAATTGTGATGCCACCAGCTTTGCTTTTCTTTTTCAACATTCCTCTGGCTATTCGGGGTCTTTTCTGGTTCCATACAAATTTTAGGATTATTTGTTCCATTTCTTTGAAAAAAGTGGATGGTATTTTGATAGGGATTGCATTAAATGTGTAGATTGCTCTAGGTAGCATTGACATCTTCACAATATTTGTTCTTTCAATCCATGAGCATGGAACGTTTTTCCATTTCTTTGTGTCTTCCTCAATTTCTTTCATGAGTATTTTATAGTTTTCAGAGTACAGATTCTTTGCCTCTTTGGTTAGATTTATTCCTAAGTATCTTATGGTTTTGGGTGCAGTTGTAAATGGGATCGACTCCTTAATTTCTCTTTCTCCTGTCTTGTTGTTGGTGTAATAGAATGCCACTGATTTCTGTGCATTGATTTTATATCCTGCCACTTTACTGAATTCCTGTATGAGTGCTAGCAGTTTTGGGGTGGAGTCTTTTGGGTTTTCCACATAAAGTATCATCATCTGCAAAGAGTGAGAGTTTGACTTCTTCTTTGCCAATTCGGATGCCTTTTATTTCTTTTTGTTGTCTCATTGCTGTGGCTAGGACTTCTAGTACTATGTTGAATAGCAGTGGTGACAGTAGACATCCCTGCCGTGTTCCTGACCTTAGAGGGAAAGCTCTCAGTTTTTCCCCATTGAGAATGATATTCACTGTGGGTTTTTCATAGATGGCTTTTATGATATTGAGGTATGTACCCTCTATCCTTATACTCTGAAGAGTTTTGATCAAGAAAGGATGCTGTACTTTGTCAAATGCTTTTTCTGCATCTATTGAGAGGATCATATGGTTCTTGTCCTTTCTTTTATTAACGTACTGTATCACATTGATTGATTTGCAGGTGTTGAACCAACCTTGCAGCCCAGGGATAAATCCCACTTCGTCATGGTGAATAATCCTTTTAATGTACTGTTGGATCCTATTGGCTAGTATTTTGGTGAGAATTTTTGCATCCATGTTCATCAGGGATATTGGTCTGTAATTCTCCTTTTTGATGGGGTCTTTGTCTGGTTTTGGGATCGAGGTAATGGTGGCCTCATAAAACGAGTGTGGAAGTTTTCCTTCCATTTCTATTTTTTGGAACAGTTTCAGAAGAATAGGTATTAGTTCTTCTTTAAATGTTTGGTAGAATTCCCCTGGGAAGCCATCTGGCCCTGGGCTCTTGCTTGTGGGGAGATTTTTGATTAATGCTTCAATTTCCTTAGTGGTTATAGGTCTGTTCAGGTTTTCTATTTCTTCCTGGTTCAGTTTTGGTAGTTGATACATCTCTAGGAATGCATCCATTTCTTCCAGATTATCTAATTTGCTGGCATATAGTTGCTCATAATATGTTCTTATAATTGTTTGTATTTCTTTGGCCTTGGTTGTGATCTCTCCTCTTTTTTCATGATTTTATTTATTTGGGTCATTTCTCTTTTCTTTTTGATAAGTCTGGCCAGGGGTTTATCAATCTTGTTAATTCTTTCAAGGAACCAGCTCCTAGTTTCGTTGATCTATTCTATCGTTCTTTTGGTTTCTATTTCATTGATTTCTGCTCTGATCTTTATTATTTCTCTTCTCCTGCTGGGTTTGGGCTTTATTTGCTGTTCTTTCTCCAGCTCCTTTAGGTGTAGGGTTAGGTTGTGTATTTGAGACCTTTCTTGTTTCTTGAGAAAGGCTTGTATTGCTATATACTTTCCTCTTAGGATAGCCTTTGCTGCATCCCAAAGATTTTGAACAGTTGTGTTTTCATTTTCATTGGTTTCCATGAATTTTTTTAATTCTTCTTTAATTTCCTAGTTGACTCATTCATTCTTTAGTAGGATGCTCTTTAGCCTTCATGTATTTGAGTTCTTTCCAACTTTCCTCTTGTGAGTGAATTCTAGTTTCAAAGCATTGTGGTCTGAAAATATGCAGGGAATGATCCCAGTCTTTTGGTACCGGTTGAGACCTGATTTGTGACCCAGGATGTGATCTATTCTGGACAATGTTCCATGGGCACTAGAGAAGAATGTGTATTCTGTTGCTTTGGGATGGAATGTTCTGAATATATCTGTGAAGTCCATTTGGTCCAGTGTGTCATTTCAAGTCTTTATTTCCTTGTTGATTTTTTGCTTAGATGATCTGTCCATTTCAGTGAGGGGGGTGTTAAAGTCCCCTACTATTATTGTATTGTTGTCGATGTGTTTCTTTGATTTGGTTATTAATTGGCTTATATAATTAGCTGCTCCCATGTTAGGGGCATAGATATTTACAATTGTTAGATCTTCTTGTTGAATAGACCCTTTAAGTATGATATAGTCCTTCCTAATCTCTTATTATAGTCTTTGGTTTAAAATCTAATTTGTCTGATATAAGGATTGCCACCCCAGCTTTCTTTTGGTGTCCGTTAGCATGGTAAATGGTTTTCCGCCCCCTCACTTTCAATCTGGAGGTGTCTTTGGGTCTAAAGTGAGTCTCTTGCAGACAGCCTATTGATGGGTCTTGTTTTTTTTTTTTTTTTTATCCATCTGATAGCCTGTGTCTTTTGATTGGGGCATTCAGCCCATTTACATTCAGGGTAACTATTGAAAGATATGAATTTAGTGCCGTTGTATTGCCTATAAGGTGACTGTTACTGTATATTGTCTGTGTTCCTTTCTGGTCTATGTTACTTTTAGGCTCTCTCTTTGCTTAGAGGACCCCTTTCAATATTTCTTGTAGGACTGGTTTCGTGTTTGCAAATTCCTTTAGTTTTTGTTTGTCCTGGAAGCTTTTTATCTCTCCCTCTATTTTCAATGACAGCCTAGCTGGATATAGTATTCTTGGCTGCATATTTTTCTCATTTAGTGCTCTATATATATCACGCCAGTCCTTTCTGGCCTGTGAGGTCTCTGTGGGTAGGTCTGTTGCCAATCTAGTGTTTCTACCATTGTAGGTTACAGATCTCTTGTCCCAAGCTGCTTTCAGGATTTTCTCTTTGTCTCTGAGACTCGTCAGTTTTACTATTAGATATCTGGGTGTTGACCTATTTTTATTGATTTTGAGGGGGGTTCTCTGTGCCTCCTGGATTTTGATGCCTGTTTCCTTCCCCAAATTAGGGAAGTTCTCTGCTATAATTTGCTCCAATATACCTTCTGCCCCTCTCTCTCTTTCTTCTTCTTCTGGGATCCCAATTATTCTAATATTGTTTCGTCTCATGGTATCACTTATCTCTCGAATTCTGCCCTCGTGATCCAGTAGTTGTTTATCTCTCTTTTTCTCAGCTTCCTTATTTTCCATCATTTGGTCTTCTATATCACTAATTCTCTCTTCTTCCTCATTTATCCTAGCAGTTAGAGCATCCATTTTTGATTACACCTCATTAATAGCCTTTTTGATTTCAACTTGGTTAGATTTTAGTTCTTTTATTTCTCCAGAAAGGGTATCTCTAATATCTTCCGTGCTTTTTTAAAGCCCAGCTAGTATCTTTAAAATCATCATTCTGAACTCTAGTTCTGCCATCTTACTAATGTCCGTATTCATTAGGTCCCTGGCAGTTTGTATTGCCTCTTGTTCTTTTTTTGAGGTGATTTTTTCCATGTTGTCATTTTGTCCAGAGGAGAACAGATGAATGAGAGAACAAATGCTTACAGGGTAAAAATTACCCCAGAAAAACATAAATCAGAAGAGACCTGAAACCAGGGGAAAAGAAAGAGAAAGAAAGAAAAAAGAAAAAGAAAAAGATAAAAAAAAAAGAATATAATCATATATGATCAAGCTGGTGAATAGATCAGTGCCACACACTAGATTTGGGGCATATTTTGGTCTGTTGGAAGAAACTGCTTCCCAAAATTTTAAAGAAAGAAAAGCTTATATATATACAAAAATAAGAGTAAATATGATGGAGGGATGGAGTATGACTGTAAAGATGAAAATTATAAAAGATTTTATAAAAGGAATTGATAGGAAATTGGTTGAAAAAAGAAAGAAGAGAAATTAAAAAAAAAAAAGGGAGAGAATGTGATCAGGCAGGAGACTAGAACAAAGCCATACACTAGAGATTTAGGGTATATTTTGGTCTGTTAGAAGAAACTGTATCCCAAAATTTTAAAGAGAGAACAACTTATATATATACCAAAAATAAGGTTAACTACTCTGAAGGAATAGAATATGACTCTAAAAATGAAAAATAAAAAAGATTTTTAAAAACAGGGATTGATAAGATATTGGTTGAAAAAGGGAAAAAGAAAAATTAAAAAAAAAGAAAAAGAAAAAAAGAAATTAAAAAAATTAACTTTGAAAGACTAAAGATTCAGGGGGAAAAAAGCCATGAATTCTATGTGCTGTATTCCCCTAGTGCTGGCATTCTGCTGTTCTCATTGATCAGTAAATTTGGTCTTGGTGGGCTGTTCCTGCTGATCTTCTGGGGGAGGGGCCTGTTGCCGTGGTTCCCAAATGTCTTTGCCGGAGGCGGAATTGCCCCGCCCTTGCCGACCGGGCTATGTAATCTGCTGGGGTTTGCTCTAGGGAGCTTTTGTTCCCTGCAAGCTTTCTGTACAGCTTTGGAGGATGAGAGTGAAAATGGCAGCCTCCCAATCTCCGACCCGGAGGAGCTGAGAACTTGGGGCCCCGCTCCTCAATGAGCCCCCAGAGAAAAGCAGTCAGTCACTCCCGTCTCCCCAGTCTCCGGCTGTACTCCATGCTCAACCCGCCTGTGACGGAGCGTTTCTGTCTTTGGTGCACGACCCCGTGTGGAGTCTCGAAACCCAGCAGATCCCTGCGGTGCGCTCCCGCGCTGCTCCTCCTGGGGGAGCAAGGGGAGTCTCCCCGGATCTGCCGCTTGTTGGGTCCCTGCTGGAAGAGCAGTGGCTCAACTGTGCTGCGGATCACGGTTTATGGCAACCCCGAGCTGAGAGCCCACTCCTTGGCTCCGTCTCTGCAGCTGGCTTCCCCTCTCCCATACCTGGAAGCTCTGCCGCACTCAGGCACCCCCAGTCTTCCTGTGACCCCGAGGGTCCTGAGACCACACTGTCCCAGAGAGGGGTCCCCCCCCACCCCGCTTAGCCACTGGAGCGACGTCCGTCAGCAGAGCCCACTTCTAAAAGTTCCGATTTTGTGCTCCGCAGCTCTATCACTTGCCGGTAGCGGCTGACGGAGGCCCCCCTCCCTCCCACGGTCTATCTTCCCGTATATTGCCTGGGATTCACTTCTCCGCATGGCCTACCTTCCAGAAAGTGGTCACTTTTCTGTTCAGAGAGTTGCTGGTATTCTTTTCTTCGATCTCCTATTGAGTTCGTAGGTGTTCAGAATGGTTTGATCCCTATCTAGCTGAATTCCTGGGACCAGACGAAATTTAGGTCTCCTAGTCCTCCGCCATCTTGCTCCTCCCCCTCAAAGATGCGTCTTTCCTTCAGGTTTAGGGAAGGCACCTCTCACATGAAGGTCTTTCCACCTGGTTCAGGGGAGAAGAGAGATCAGAGAGTCCTTCCTGCACCTGCCATTTTTCAGATTCCTTCGGCTTAAAATATTCAGTATGCCAGGACATCATATTTTGGGGAACCATGTTCTGAGTCCCATCACTTACATGACAACAAGATAGGACTGGCCTTTAAGAAATTAAAGAGGTTTGAATTATTTAGCTTGAACGTTATTGTTAATTAGTTAAAGTCTTGAGTTCAATAAAAGTTATTTTTTAGAAGATAGTATTTTTCTTCCAGTCATAATAGAATAAAAATAATTTTGTTAACATGCTAGCATATGGTTTTCCTTAGTCTCATGTCCAAAGTATTTGGTTAGGATGACTATAGATTGTTCTTTGGCATCAAAAGCATTCCTAAATGTCAGCATGTGAACTAATGCC
Organism: Phoca vitulina; assembly: GCF_004348235.1. Classification (NCBI taxonomy): domain Eukaryota; kingdom Metazoa; phylum Chordata; class Mammalia; order Carnivora; family Phocidae; genus Phoca; species Phoca vitulina. The sequence goes on along the minus strand of NW_022589728.1, from coordinate 15,499,895 downwards.
AATTTTTAACCTAGAGCTGTTTTGTATAAAGTAGTAGTCACTGGTCACATGTGGCAATTTTAATCCTAATTTAAATGAATGAAAATAAAATAAATTCATTTCCTTAATTGAAATAGTCACATGTCAAGTGATTGATATTTACATCCTTAGTGTCTACCCTACTGAACAGTGCAGGTATAGAACATTTCCATCACTGCAGAAAGTTTTATGGCTAGCACTGTTCTAGAGACTTCTAGCCTTAGTTCCATACTACAGGATTCCAGGATAGTATATAGAACCCAAGTGGCTCTTTTGACAAGTTGTATACTAGCTGGATGTTTTATTGTCAATTGAATGTCAACTTTTTTTTTTTTTTTTTTTTTTTTTTTTTTTTTTT